>NC_091292.1:66699387-66709387 GCF_038502225.1 Cherax quadricarinatus
CTCCTGTCCTCCAGTGTCGTCAGGTCGATTTCCCTTAACCTCTCCTCGTAGGGCATACCCCATAGCTCTGACACTAGTCCTGTTGCAAACCTTTGCACTTTCTCTAGTTTCTTTGCGTGTTTGGCTAGATGTGGGTTCCAAACTGGTGCCGCATACGCCAACACTGGCCTAACGTACACAGTGTACAGGGTCTTGAACGATTCCATATTAAGATGGCGGAATACTGCTCTGAGGTTTGCTAGGCACCCATATGCTGCAGCAGTTATTTGGTTGATGTGCGCCTAGGAAGATGTGCCTGGTGTTATACTCACCCCAAGATTTTTTTCCTTCAGTGAGATTTGTAGTCTCTGGCCCCCTAGACTGTACTCCGTCTGCGGTCTTCTTTGCCTCTTCCCCAATCTTCATGACTTTGCACTTGGTGGGGTTGAATCCCAAGAGCCAATTGCTGGACCAGGCCTGCAGCCTGTCCAGATCCCTTTGTAGTTCTGCCTGGTCCTCGTCCGATTGAATTCTTCTCGTCAATTTCACATCGTCTGCAAACAGAGACACTTCGGAGTCTATTCCTTCCGTCATGTAGTTCACAATTACCAGAAACAGCACCGTTCCTAGGACTGACTCCTGTGGAACCCCACTCGTCACAGGTGCCCACTCTGACACCTCGACGTATACCATGACTCGCTGCTGTCTTCCTGACAGGTATTTCTTGATCCATTGTAACGCCTTACCTGTTATCCCTGCTTGGTCCTCCAGGTTTTGCACTAATCTCTTGTGTGGAACTGTGTCAAACGCTTCTTACGGTCCAAGAAAATGCAATCTAATCACCCTTCTCTCTCTTGTCTTACTGCTGTCACCCTCTCATAGAACTTCATTAGGTTTGTGACACCAGATTTCCCATCCCTGAAACCGTGTCGGTTTTTGTTGGTAAGCTCATTTCTTTCTTGGTGCTCCACCACTCGTCTGATAATCTTCTCCATGACTTTGCATACTATACATGTCAGTGACACTGGTCTATAGTTTAGAGCTTGTTGTCTGTCTCTTTTTTTAAAAATTGGGACTACATTTGCTGTCTTCCATTCCTCAGGTAATCTCCCTGTCTCGACAGATGTGTGTGTGTGTGTGTGTGTGTGTGTGTGTGTGTGTGTGTGTGTGTGTGTGTGTGTGTGTGTGTGTGTGTTTGTTTGTGTGTGTATGTGTGTGTGTGTGTATGTGTGTGTGTGTGTATGCGTGTGTGTGTATGTACTCACCTAGTTGAGGTTGCAGGGGTCGAGTACAAAGCTCCTGGCCCCGCCTCTTCACTGGTCGCTACTAGGTCACTCTCCCTGAACCATGAGCTTTATCGTACCTCTGCTTAAAGCTATGTATGGATCCTGCCTCCACTACATCGCTTCCCAAACTATTCCACTTCCTGACTACTCTGTGGCTGATGAAATACTTCCTAACATCCCTGTGATTCATCTGTGTCTTCAACTTCCAACTGTGTCACCTTGTTGCTCTGTCCCATCTCTGGAACATCCTGTCATTGTCCATCTTGTCAATTCCTCCCAGTACTGTATTTTGTATATCATTATCATGTCCCCCTATCTCTCCTGTCCTTCTGTGTCATCAGGTTGATTTCCCTTAACCTCTCCTCGAAGGACATATCTCTTAGCTCTGGGACTTTTTTTGTTGCAAACCTTTGCACTTTCTCTAGTTTCTTTACGTACTTGGCTAAGTGTGCGTTCCAGACAGGTGCCGCATACTCCAATATGGGCCTAACGTATACGGTGTACATGGTCCTGAACGATTCCTTATTAAGATGTCGGAATGTTGTTCTGAGGTTTGCTAGGTGCCCAAATGCTGCAGCAGTTATTTGGTAGATGTGCGCTTCAGGAGATGTGCCTGGTGTTATACTCACCCCAAGATCTTTTTCCTTGAGTGAGGTTTGTAGTCTCTGGCCCCCTAGACTGTATTCCGACTGTGGTCTTCTTTGCCCTTCCCCAATCTTCATGACATTGTACTTGGTGGGGTTGAACTCCAGGAGTAAATTGCTGGACCAGGTCTGCAGCCTGTCCAGATCCCTTTGTAGTTCCGCCTGGTCTTCGATCGAATGAATTCTTCTCATCAACTTCACGTCATCTGCAAACAGGGACACTTCGGAGTCTATTCCTTCAGTCATGTCGTTCACAAATACCAGAAACCGCACTGGTCCTAGGATTGACCCCTGTGGGACCCCGCTGGTCACAGTTGCCCACTCTAACACCTAGCCTAGTACCATGACTCGCTGCTGTCTTCCTGACAAGTATTCTCTGATCCATTGTAGTGCCTTCCCTGTTATCCCTGCTTGGTCCTCCAGTTTTTGCACTAATCTCTTGTGTGGATCTGTGTCAAACGCCTTCTTGCAGTCCAAGAAAATGCAATTCACCCACCTTTCTCTCTCTCTTGTTTACTGCTGTGACCATATCATAGAACCCCAGTAGCTGTGTGACACAGGATTTCCCGTCCCTGAAACCATGTTGGCTGCTGTTGATGAGATCATTCCTTTCTAGGTGTTCCACCACTCTTCTGATAATCTTCTCAATGACTTTGCATACTATACATGTCAGTGACACTGGTCTGTAGTTTAGTGCTTCATATCTGTCTCCTTTTTTAAAGATTGGGACTACATTTGCTGTCTTCCATGCCTCAAGCAATCTCCCTGTTTCGATAGATGTATGGAATATTGTTGATAGGGGTGCACTTAGCACCTCTGCTCCCTCTCTCAGGGCCCATGGAGAGATGTTATCTGGCCCCATTGCCTTTGAGGTATCTAGCTCAATCAGAAGCTTCTTCACTTCTTCCTCGGTTGTGTGTACTGTGTCCAGCACTTGGTGGTGTACCCCACCTCTCCGTCTTTCTGGAGCCCCTTCTGTCTCTTCTGTGAACACTTCTTTGAATCTCTTGTTGAGTTCCTCACATACTTCACGGTCATTTCTTGTTGTCTCTCCTCCTTCCTTCCTTAGCCTGATTACCTGGTCCTTGACTGTTGTTTTCCTCCTGATGTGGCTGTATAATAGCATCGGGGCAGATTTGGCTTTCGCTGTTATTTCGTTTTCATATTGTCGTTGGGCCTCCCTTCTTATCTGTGCATATTCGTTTCTGGCTCTATGACTGCTCTCCTCATTCTCCTGGGTCCTTTGCCTTCTATATTTCTTCGATTCCCTAGCACACTTGGTTTTTGCCTCCTTGCACCTTTGGGTGAACCATGAGCTCATCCTGGCTTTTTCATTATTCCTCTTACCCTTGGGTACAAACCTCTCCTCAGCCTTCTTGCTCATTTTTGTTACATATTCCATCATCTCATTAACTGGCTTCCCTGCCAGTTCTCTGTCCCACTGAACCCGGTTCAGGAAGTTTCTCATTCCCGTGTAGTTCCCTTTCTTGTAGTTTGGCTTCATTCGTTCTGGCCTTCTTGCTTCCCCCTCCACTTGTAGCTCTACTGTGTATTCGAAGCTTAAAACCACATGATCGCTGGCCTCAAGGGGTCTTTCATGTGTGATGTACTCAATATCTGCACTACTCATGGTGAATACTAGGTCCAGTCTTGCTGGTTCATCCTCTCCTCTTTCTCTTGTAGTGTCCCTTACGTGTTGGTACATGAAGTTTTCCAGTACCACCTACGTCATCTTAGCCATCCATGTATCTTGGCCCCCATGTGGCTCCAAGTTCTCCCAATCGATTTCCTTGTGTTTAAAGTCACCCATGATGTCCTGCATGCATGAGCTCTTCTGGCCACTGCAGCCAGTGTGTCAACCATCGCTCTATTGCTCTCATCATACTCTTCCCATGACCTCCTGCTGTTCTGTGGTGGGTTATACATCACTGCAATTACCACTTTGGGACCTACAGAGTGAAGCGTTCCTGCTATGTAATCGCTTGCTTCTCCGCTGTCTCCTCTATCCAGCTCATCAATATTCCATCGGTTTTTGATCAGCAGTGCCACTCCTCCACCCCCCTGTTTCCTCTGCGTGTGTGTGTGTGTGTGTACTCACCTAATTGTGGTTGCAGGGGTCGAGCCTCAGCTCCTGGCCCCGCCTCTTCACCGACGGCTACTAGGTCCTCTCTCCCCCTGCTCCATGAGCTTTATCATACCTCGTCTTAAAACTACGTATAGTTCCTGCCTCCACTACATCGCTTGCCAGACTATTCTGCCTCCTAACTATGACTGAAGAAATACTTCCTAACATCCCTTTGACTCATCTGAGTCTTCAGCTTCCAATTGTGACCCCTTGTTTCTGTGTCCCATCTCTGGAACATCCTGTCTCTGTCCACCTTGTCTATTCCACGCAGTATTTTGTATGTCGTTTTCATGTCTCCCCTGACCCTCCTGTCCTCCAGTGTTGTCAGACAGATTTCCGTTAACCTTTCTTCACAGGACATTCCCCTTAGCTCTGGAACTAGCCTTGTTGCAAACCTTTGCACTTTTTCTAATTTCTAGATGTGTTTGACCAGGTGTGGGTTCCAAACTGCTGCTGCGTACTCCAGTATGGGCCTGACGTACACAGTGTATAAAGTCTTGAACGATTCCTTACTGAGGTACCGGAACGCTATTCTCAGGTGTGCGAAGCGCCCATATGCTGCAGCAGTTATCTGGTTAATGTGTGCTTCTGGCGATGTACTCGGTATTATAATCACTCCTAGGTCTTTCTCCTTGAGTGAGGTTTGCAGCCTTTGGCCACCTAGCTTTTACTCTGTCTGCAGTCTTCTTTGCTCATTACCGATCTTCATGACTTTGCATTTGGCGGGGTTAAATTTTAGGAGCCAGTTTCTGGACCACACATCCAGCCTGTCCAGGTCTTTTTGTAGACCTGTCTGGTCCGCGTCTGATTTAATTTTCCTCATTAACTTCACGTCATCTGTAAACAGGGACACTTCTGAGTCTATCCCTTCCGTCATGTCGCTCACATATACCAAGATTAGCACTGGTCCCAGGACTGACCCCTGTGGGACCCCGCTCGTCACTGGCGCCCACTGTGATACGTCATCAAGGACGATGACTCGCTGTTGCCTCCCTGTTAGGTATTCTCTGTCCATTGCAGTGCCCTTCCTGTTATAAATGCCTGTTCCTCTATCTTCTGTACTAGTCTCTTGTGAGGAACTGTGTCGAAGGCCTTCTTGCAGCCCAAGAAAATGCAATCAACCCACCCCTCCCTCTCATTTCTTACTTCAGTTACCTTGTCGTAAAACTCTAGTAGGTTTGTGACACAGGATTTGCCTTCCATGAATCCGTGCTGGCTGTCGTTTTTAATCTTGTTCCACTCCAGGCACTCCACCACTCTCCTCCCGATAATCTTTTCCAAGACTTTGCATACTATTCATGTCAGTGACACTGGTCTATAATTTAGTGCTTCATTTCTGTCTCCCTTCTTAATGATGGGGACTACATTTGCCTTCTTCCATACTTTAGGTAGTTGCCCAGTTTCAAGGGAAGTGTTGAAGATTTTGGTTAGTGGCACACGTAGTATCCCTGCTCCCTCTCTAAGGACCCACGGAGAGATGTCCAGTCCCACTGCCTTTGAGGTATCAAGGTCACTTAGGAGCTTCTCCACCTCCTCGTCAGTTGTGTGTAATTCATCCAACACTTGTTGGTATATCCCTTGTTGCTGTGCACACTGTTTTGTCTTCCCATTGTGCCTTCAGCCTCCACTGTGAATACTTCCTGAAATCTCATGTTGAGCTCCTGACATACCTCCTGCTCGTTCCTTGTGAGCTCCCCACCTTCTTTCCTCAGCCTGATTACCTGGTCCTTGACTGTTGTCTTCCTCCTGATGTGGCTGTAGAGTAGTTTCGGGTCAGACTTGACTTTCGATGCTATGTCATTTTCATACTGCCCCTGCGCCTCCCTTCTTATCTGTGCATACTCGTTTCTGGCTCGTCGACTAATCTCTTTATTCTCCTGATTCCCTTGCCTTCTGTACTTTTTCCATTCTCTAGAGCACTTAGTTTTTGCCTCTCTGCACCTTCGGGTAAACCAAGTGCTCGTTCTGTCCTTCCCATTATTTCTGTTACCTTTAAGAACAAACCTTTTCTCTGCCTCCTTGCATTTTGTTGTTACAAAGTCCATCATTTCGTTTACTGATTTTTCTACCAACTCCTGTTCACACTGAACCTCCTGCAGGAAGGTCCTAATTCCTGTGTAGTCCCCCATTTTATAGTTTAGCTTTTCCTTTTCTACTCCTGTTACCCTCTCCACTTTTAGCTCCACGATGTATTCAAAGCTCATAAGTACGTGGTCACTAGCTCCAAGGGGCCTTTCATATGTGATGTGCTCAATGTCTGAGCTACTCAGGGTGAACACGAGGTCCAGTCTTGCTGGTTCATCCTTCCCTCTCTCTCTGGTAGTATCCCTAAGATGTTGGTGCATGAGATTTGTCAGCACTACATCCATCACCTTGGCTCTCCATGTTTCTCCAGGTTTTCCCAATCAATCTCCCTGTGATTGAAGTCGCCCATGACCAGTAACTTCGCTCTACTTGAGTGGGCCCTTCTTGCCACCTCAGCTAGAGTGTCCACCATTTCTCTGTTGCATTCATCATATTCCTCTCTTGGCCTCCTGCAGTTCTGTGGTGGGTTATACATAACTGCAATGACTACCTTGTGTTCCCCTGACTGAACTGTACCTTCTATGTAATCCCTTTCTCCAATCTCGTCCATACCTTCCATTTCTTAATAACGCCACCGGTATTTTATTAGTAGTGCAACCCCTCCTCCCCCCCTGCTCCTTCTATCCTTCCTCAGGATCTGATATCCAGGCGGGAAGATTGCATCTGTTATTATCCCAGTGAGTTTCGTTTCCGTAACCGCTACGATGTCTGGGGACAACTCCTTGATTCTTTCGTGCCACTCCTCACATTTATTCGTTATTCCATCTGCGTTCATGTACCAAACCTTCAACTTCTCTTCAATAACTGTGGTCTGGGGAGAGAGGTGGGTTAGGGGGAGCAGGGGCCTATAGGGGGTTGGTGTGAGGGTGGGGTCTGTGGTGTGGGGTGTGGGAGCAGAGGGCTATGGGGGTTTCAGTGGGGGTGGGGGTGGTGGTGAGGGGGATGGGGGCAGAGGGTGCAGTGAGTGGGTTTTGGGTTAGGTCGTTTGGTTGCTTTGGGATTGCCATGGTTGTGTTCCTTCTGTGGGTGGTACTGGAGGGGGTTGTGTTTGTTCTTCCACGTGGGCCTGATTTCTCCTGCTCTGCACTTTCCTTGCCTCCCATTCCTCCTTGCGACTTTGCATCCTCTCTCGGGTCGAGGTACACACTCCGGAACACCTGATTGTCTCTTAGGCGTGCTTTCTCCTGCAGGATCCGGTTTCGAGCTGACTCTGCCTTGAAAATCACTTTGACTGGTCGCTTTTTCCCCCTCGCAAACCACCCAATTCTCTGAAAATTTGTCAGCTGAGTCATGCCGTCCTCTCCTATTGCTTTCATGATACTTTCAATCGTTTTTTTTCTCCTCCTGTTTCCTTGTTCGTAAGTTTCCCCATCTACTTCTTGGAGCCCATTGACCAAAATGGCCCTGTGTGTGTGTGTGTGTGTGTGTGTACTCAACTATTTTTACTCACCTATTTGTGGTTGCAGGGGTCGAGTCATAGCTCCAGGCTCTGCCTCTTCAATGATTGCTACTGGGTCTTCTCTCTCCCTGCTCTATGAGCCTTATCAAACCTCGTCTTAAACTGTGTGTGTGTGTGTGTGTGTGTGTGTGTGTGTGTGTGTGTGTGTGTGTGTGTGTGTGTGTGTGTGTGTGTGTGTGTGTGTGTGTGTGTGTGTGTGTGTGTGTGTTGTGTGTGTGTGTGTGTGTATGTGTGTGTGTGTGTGTTTATGTGTATGTATGTGTATATACTCACCTAATTGTACTCACCTAATTGTGGTTGCAGGGGTCGATACTTAGCTCCTGGCCCCGCCTCTTCACTGATTGCTACTAGGTCCTCTCTTTCTCTGCTTGCTGAGCTTTGTCATACCTCGTCTTAAAACTATGTATGGTTCTTGTCTTCACTACATCACTTGCTAGACTATCCCACTTCCCGACGACTCTAAGACTTAAGAAATACTTCCTAACATCCCTCTGACTCGTCTGAGTCTTCAGCGTCCAATTGTGACCCCTTTTCTCTGTGTCCCCTCTCTGGAACAACCTGTCTCTGTCCACCTTATCTATTACACGCAGTATTTTGCATGTCGTTATGATGTCTCCCCTGACCCTCCTGTCCTCCAATGTCGTCAGTCCGATTTCCCTCAAGCTTTCTTAGTAGGACATACCCCTGAGTTCCGGAACTAGCCTTGTTGCAAACCTTTGCACTTTCTCTAATTTCTTAACGTGCATGATCCGGTGTGGGTTCCAAACTGGTGCTGCATACTCCAGTATGGGCCTGATGTACACCGTGTACAGTGTCTTGAACGATTCCTTACTAAGGTATCTGAACGCTATTCTTAGGTTTGCCAGGCGCCCATATGCTGCAGTAGTTATCTGGTTGATGTGTGCCTCCGGAGACATGCTCGATGTTATGGCCACCCCAAGATCTTTCTCCTTGAGCGAGGTTTGCAGTCTTTGGCCAGCTAGCCTATACTCTGTCTGCGGTCTTCTTTGCCCTTCTCCGATCTTCATGACTTTGCATTTAGCAGGGTTGAATTCAAGAAGCCAGTTGCTGGACCACGTGTCCAGCCTGTCCAGGTCTCTTTGAAGTCCTGCCTGATCCTCATGTGATTTAATTCTCCTCATTAACTTCACATCATCTGGGAACAGGGACGCCTCTGAGTCTATCCCTTCCATTACGTCATTCACATATACCAAAAAATAGCACTGGTCCTAGGACTGACCCCTGTGGGACCCCGCTCGTCACAGGTGCCCACTATGATACCTCATTCCGTACCATGACTCTTTTTTGCCTCCCTCTCAGGTATTCTCTGATCCATTGCAGCGCCCTTCCTATTATGCACGCCTGATCCTCTAGTTTCTGCACTTGTCTCTTGTGAGGAACTGTGTCGAAGGCCTTCTTGCAGTCCAAGAAAATGCAATCAACCCACCCCTCTCTCTCGTGTCCTACTTCTGTAACTTTGTCATAAAACTCCAGAAGGCTTGTGACACAGACTTTGCCTTCCATGAATCCGTGCTGGTTGTCGTTTATAATCTTGTTCCATTCCAGGTGCTCCACCACTCTTCTGAAAATCTTCTCCATGACTTTGCATATTATACACGTCAGTGACATTGATCTGTAGTTTAGTGCCTCTTTTCTGTTTCCTTTTTAAAAAATGGGAACTACATTTTGAGTCTTCCATACCTCAGGTAGTTACCCTGTTTCAAGGGATGTGTTGAAGATTGTGGTTAATGGCACACAGTATATCTGCTCCCTCCCTGAGGGCCCACGGTGAGATGTTGTCCGGTCCCATTGCCTTAGATGTATCAAGGTCACTTACTAAGCAGCTTCTTCACCTCCTCAGTTGTGTGCATATTATGTGTGTGTGTGATAGAGTGTTTGAGAGTGTGTGTGAGCTTCGCGTGTTACACTGGTGTTGTGCTCTGTCACCTGAGGCTGACCCAACAACCTATTGCTATTTTGTACCTTCTATGATTATGCGTTGTCTTAGTGGCTCACCTCTAATAGACACCTGACTGTGTGTGTGTATGTGTGTATGTGTGTGTGTGCGTGTGTGTGAGTGTGTGTGTGTGTGTGTGTGTGTGTGTGTGTGTGTGTGTGTGTGTGTGTGTGTGTGTGTGTGTGTGTGTGTGTGTGTGTGTGTGTGTGTGTGTGTGTGTGTGTGTGTGTGTGTGTGTGTGTGTGTGTAGTCACCTATCTGTACTCATATATTTGTGGTTGCAGGGGTCGAGTCATAGCTCCTGTCCCCGCCTCTTCACTGATCGCTACTAGGTCCTTTATCTCCTTGTTCCATGACCTTTATCATACTTCATCTTCAAGCTATGTATGGTTCCTGCCTCCACTCTGTCACTTGCCAAACTTTTCCAGTTCCTAACGGCTCTATAAGTAAAGAAATACTTCCTAA
>NC_091292.1:66714387-66829387 GCF_038502225.1 Cherax quadricarinatus
GCTCTCACTAGTAGAGGTAGTCGAAGATGATTCCAGGTCTGTACCAAGATACCCTTGTGTTGCAGTGTCTGACAGATTGAACATTAAAATGGTATAAAATACCGACAGATTGTTAGGTATGACACATATGCAACAGTTAGGTATCTTTATTTCGAAACGTTTCGCCTACACAGTAGGCTTCTTCAATCGAGTACAGAAAAGTTGATAGAAGCAGAAGATACTTGGAGACGATCTAATCAGTCCATCACCCTTAAAGTTTTGAGGTGGTCAGTCCCTCAGTCTGGAGAAGAGCATTGTTCCAAAGTTTGAAACAATATAGAGTTGAAGTGACAGGATGGAGCCTTTTATAGTGCCAGGAGGTGAGACAGGTCCCTATTAGAACGCAGATGTTGGGAGGTCAGGTCCCTCTCAAATGCAGCCGCTCTCACTAGTAGAGGTAGTCGAAGATGATTCCAGGTCTGTACCAAGATACCCTTGTGTTGCAGTGTCTGACAGATTGAACATTAAAATGGTATAAAATACCGACAGATTGTTAGGTAAGACACATATGCAACAGTTAGGTATCTTTATTTCGAAACGTTTCGCCTACACAGTAGGTTTCTTCAAACGAGTACAGAAAAGTTGATAGAAGCAGAAGATGAGAGTATGACACATGTGCAACATCTGGGTATCTTTATTGTAGACGTTTCGCCATCCAGTGGCTTTATCAATACAAATTCTAGGACATAACTTGAAGACAGTAGAACTATGTACAGAAGATGAGGTAATCAGTCCCTCAACCTAGGAGTAGGTGCGAACAGCACCATAGTCGTGGAGATTCTGAAGCAGAAGAAAGAATCCTGGCGCTTATATAGTAACGTCAGGTGAAGCAGACGAGGGCAAATTCACTGGTAGGCGGGATTCCCCAGTGGAAGTAGGTCCTTCCCAAAGAGATGGGTTAGTTGTAGTAGTAGTTGTCGTAGCCGTGAAGGTTATGTACTATGAAAGTTAAGACACATGTGCAACATCTGGATATCTTTATTGTAGTAGACGTTTCGCCATCCAGTGGCTTTTTCAATACAGATTCTAGGACATAATAGGAAGACAGTAGAACTATATACAAAAGATGAGGTAATCAGTCCCTCGGCCTTGGAGTTAGTGTTCACAGCATCGTGGTGGAGGAGAGTCTGGAGCAAAGGCAAGAAGACTGGCGCTTTTTATAGGCGTCAGTGAATGGGACGGGCAGCAGACGAGGGCAGTCACTGGTAGGCGGGATTCCCCAGTGGAAGTAGGTCCTTCCCAAAGAGATGGGTTAGTTGCAGCAGCCGTGAAGAAGGTCTTGTAGATGTCCTCTGAACCAAGATTCCATGATGTTGCAGTGTCTGACAAGTTGTGCAAGAAAGGTATAAAATACCGACAATATGAAAGTTAAGACACATGTGCAACATCTGGATATCTTTATTGTAGTAGACGTTTCGCCATCCAGTGGCTTTTTCAATACAGATTCTAGGACATAATAGGAAGACAGTAGAACTATATACAAAAGATGAGGTAATCAGTCCCTCGGCCTTGGAGTTAGTGTTCACAGCATCGTGGTGGAGGAGAGTCTGGAGCAAAGGCAAGAAGACTGGCGCTTTTTATAGGCGTCAGTGAATGGGACGGGCAGCAGACGAGGGCAGTCACTGGTAGGCGGGATTCCCCAGTGGAAGTAGGTCCTTCCCAAAGAGATGGGTTAGTTGCAGCAGCCGTGAAGAAGGTCTTGTAGATGTCCTCTGAACCAAGATTCCATGATGTTGCAGTGTCTGACAAGTTGTGCAAGAAAGGTATAAAATACCGACAATATGAAAGTTAAGACACATGTGCAACATCTGGATATCTTTATTGTAGTAGACGTTTCGCCATCCAGTGGCTTTTTCAATACAGATTCTAGGACATAATAGGAAGACAGTAGAACTATATACAAAAGATGAGGTAATCAGTCCCTCGGCCTTGGAGTTAGTGTTCACAGCATCGTGGTGGAGGAGAGTCTGGAGCAAAGGCAAGAAGACTGGCGCTTTTTATAGGCGTCAGTGAATGGGACGGGCAGCAGACGAGGGCAGTCACTGGTAGGCGGGATTCCCCAGTGGAAGTAGGTCCTTCCCAAAGAGATGGGTTAGTTGCAGCAGCCGTGAAGAAGGTCTTGTAGATGTCCTCTGAACCAAGATTCCATGATGTTGCAGTGTCTGACAAGTTGTGCAAGAAAGGTATAAAATACCGACAATATGAAAGTTAAGACACATGTGCAACATCTGGATATCTTTATTGTAGTAGACGTTTCGCCATCCAGTGGCTTTTTCAATACAGATTCTAGGACATAATAGGAAGACAGTAGAACTATATACAAAAGATGAGGTAATCAGTCCCTCGGCCTTGGAGTTAGTGTTCACAGCATCGTGGTGGAGGAGAGTCTGGAGCAAAGGCAAGAAGACTGGCGCTTTTTATAGGCGTCAGTGAATGGGACGGGCAGCAGACGAGGGCAGTCACTGGTAGGCGGGATTCCCCAGTGGAAGTAGGTCCTTCCCAAAGAGATGGGTTAGTTGCAGCAGCCGTGAAGAAGGTCTTGTAGATGTCCTCTGAACCAATAGATAGTTCTACTGTCTTCCTATTATGTCCTAGAATCTGTATTGAAAAAGCCACTGGATGGCGAAACGTCTACTACAATAAAGATATCCAGATGTTGCACATGTGTCTTAACTTTCATATTGTCGGTATTTTATACCTTTCTTGCACAACTTGTCAGACACTGCAACATCATGGAATCTTGGTTCAGAGGACATCTACAAGACCTTCTTCACGGCTGCTGCAACTAACCCATCTCTTTGGGAAGGACCTACTTCCACTGGGGAATCCCGCCTACCAGTGACTGCCCTCGTCTGCTGCCCGTCCCATTCACTGACGCCTATAAAAAGCGCCAGTCTTCTTGCCTTTGCTCCAGACTCTCCTCCACCACGATGCTGTGAACACTAACTCCAAGGCCGAGGGACTGATTACCTCATCTTTTGTATATAGTTCTACTGTCTTCCTATTATGTCCTAGAATCTGTATTGAAAAAGCCACTGGATGGCGAAACGTCTACTACAATAAAGATATCCAGATGTTGCACATGTGTCTTAACTTTCATATTGTCGGTATTTTATACCTTTCTTGCACAACTTGTCAGACACTGCAACATCATGGAATCTTGGTTCAGAGGACATCTACAAGACCTTCTTCACGGCTGCTGCAACTAACCCATCTCTTTGGGAAGGACCTACTTCCACTGGGGAATCCCGCCTACCAGTGACTGCCCTCGTCTGCTGCCCGTCCCATTCACTGACGCCTATAAAAAGCGCCAGTCTTCTTGCCTTTGCTCCAGACTCTCCTCCACCACGATGCTGTGAACACTAACTCCAAGGCCGAGGGACTGATTACCTCATCTTTTGTATATAGTTCTACTGTCTTCCTATTATGTCCTAGAATCTGTATTGAAAAAGCCACTGGATGGCGAAACGTCTACTACAATAAAGATATCCAGATGTTGCACATGTGTCTTAACTTTCATATTGTCGGTATTTTATACCTTTCTTTGCACAACATCTGGGTATCTTTATTGTAGACGTTTCGCCATCCAGTGGCTTTATCAATACAAATTCTAGGACATAACTTGAAGACAGTAGAACTATGTACAGAAGATGAGGTAATCAGTCCCTCAACCTAGGAGTAGGTGCGAACAGCACCATAGTCGTGGAGATTCTGAAGCAGAAGAAAGAATCCTGGCGCTTATATAGTAACGTCAGGTGAAGCAGACGAGGGCAAATTCACTGGTAGGTGGGATTCCCCAGTGGAAGTAGGTCCTTCCCAAAGAGATGGGTTAGTTGTAGTAGTAGTTGTCGTAGCCGTGAAGGTTATGTACATGTCCTCAGAATTAAGATTCCATGATGTTGCAGTGTCTGACAAGTTGTGTACGAATGGTATATAATACCGACAAGATGAGAGTAAGACACATGTGCAACATCTGGGTATCTTTATTGTAGACGTTTCGCCATCCAGTGGCTTTATCAATACAAATTCTAGGACATAACTTGAAGACAGTAGAACTATGTACAGAAGATGAGGTAATCAGTCCCTCAACCTAGGAGTAGGTGCGTACAGCACCATAGTCGTGGAGATTCTGAAGCAGAAGAAAGAATCCTGGCGCTTATATAGTAACGTCAGGTGAAGCAGACGACGGCAAATTCACTGGTAGGCGGGATTCCCCAGTGGAAGTAGGTCCTTCCCAAAGAGATGGGTTAGTTGTAGTAGTAGTTGTCGTAGCCGTGAAGGTTATGTACATGTCCTCAGAATTAAGATTCCATGATGTTGCAGTGTCTGACAAGTTGTGTACGAATGGTATATAATACCGACAAGATGAGAGTAAGACACATGTGCAACATCTGGGTATCTTTATTGTAGACGTTTCGCCATCCAGTGGCTTTATCAATACAAATTCTAGGACATAACTTGAAGACAGTAGAACTATGTACAGAAGATGAGGTAATCAGTCCCTCAACCTAGGAGTAGGTGCGAACAGCACCATAGTCGTGGAGATTCTGAAGCAGAAGAAAGAATCCTGGCGCTTATATAGTAACGTCAGGTGAAGCAGACGAGGGCAAATTCACTGGTAGGCGGGATTCCCCAGTGGAAGTAGGTCCTTCCCAAAGAGATGGGTTAGTTGTAGTAGTACTACAACTAACCCATATGTTGCACATATGTCTTACTCTCATCTTGTCGGTATTATATACCATTCGTACACAACTTGTCAGACACTGCAACATCATGGAATCTTAATTCTGAGGACATGTACATAACCTTCACGGCTACGACAACTACTACTACAACTAACCCATCTCTTTGGGAAGGACCTACTTCCACTGGGGAATCCCGCCTACCAGTGAATTTGCCCTCGTCTGCTTCACCTGACGTTACTATATAAGCGCCAGGATTCTTTCTTCTGCTTCAGAATCTCCACGACTATGGTGCTGTTCGCACCTACTCCTAGGTTGAGGGACTGATTACCTCATCTTCTGTACATAGTTCTACTGTCTTCAAGTTATGTCCTAGAATTTGTATTGATAAAGCCACTGGATGGCGAAACGTCTACAATAAAGATACCCAGATGTTGCACATGTGTCTTACTCTCATCTTGTCGGTATTATATACCATTCGTACACAGAAGCAGAAGATACTTGATACCTCAAAACTATAAGGGTGATGGACTGATTACATCGTCTTCAAGTATCTTCTGCTTCTATCAACTTTTCTGTACTCGATTGAAGAAGCCTACTGTGTAGGCGAAACGTTTCGAAATAAAGATACCTAACTGTTGCATATGTGTCTTACCTAACAATCTGTCGGTATTTTATACCATTTTAATGTTCAATCTGTCAGACACTGCAACACAAGGGTATCTTGGTACAGACCTGGAATCATCTTCGACTACCTCTACTAGTGAGAGCGGCTGCATTTGAGAGGGACCTGACCTCCCAACATCTGCGTTCTAATAGGGACCTGTCTCACCTCCTGGCACTATAAAAGGCTCCATCCTGTCACTTCAACTCTATATTGTTTCAAACTTTGGAACAATGCTCTTCTCCAGACTGAGGGACTGACCACCTCAAAACTTTAAGGGTGATGGACTGATTAGATCGTCTCCAAGTATCTTCTGCTTCTATCAACTTTTCTGTACTCGATTGAAGAAGCCTACTGTGTAGGCGAAACGTTTCGAAATAAAGATACCTAACTGTTGCATATGTGTCATACCTAACAATCTGTCGGTATTTTATACCATTTTAATGTTCAATCTGTCAGACACTGCAACACAAGGGTATCTTGGTACAGACCTGGAATCATCTTCGACTACCTCTACTAGTGAGAGCGGCTGCATTTGAGAGGGACCTGACCTCCCAACATCTGCGTTCTACTAGGGACCTGTCTCACCTCCTGGCACTATAAAAGGCTCCATCCTGTCATTTCAACTCTATATTGTTTCAAACTTTGGAACAATGCTCTTCTCCAGACTGAGGGACTGACCACCTCAAAACTTTAAGGGTGATGGACTGATTACATCGTCTTCAAGTATCTTCTGCTTCTATCAACTTTTCTGTACTCGATTGAAGAAGCCTACTGTGTAGGCGAAACGTTTCGAAATAAAGATACCGAACTGTTGCATATGTGTCTTACCTAACAATATCTCCCTTGTTTATGCCTGTCATCCACTTATACACTTCAATGATATCTCCCCTCATTCTACGCCTCTCCAGAGAGTGGAGATTTAAGGCTTAAGTCTATCTTCGTACGGGAGGTTCCATACACAGTAAATCATTTTAGTCATTCTTCTCTGTATGTTCTCTAATTCAGATCACAACCTAATCGAAGTCCAGACTTACATGCACAGGAGTCCTGACCAGCAAAATGCATACAGCTACGAGGGTACCTTCCCCAAATTCAACTTCAACAACAAGAACATTGTAATAAAGTTGGTAGAATTACCGACAATATGTAAAGTAAAAGGACACAAGTGCAACTAATGTGACATTTATTATGGCAACGTTTCGCTCTCCAGGAGCTTTATCAAGCCATTACAGATGGCTTGATAAAGCTCCTGGAGAGCGAAACGTTGCCATAATAAATGTCACATTAGTTGCACTTGTGTCCTTTTACTTTACAACAAGAACATTAACCGGGATCAGGTAAACCATGACCTAAATGAAGCATATTGGGAAGATATCTTAAATAACATAGATCCAAGCCAATGCCTTGAATGGATCAACTTTCTGGCAGCTGAGAGAGAGAGAGAGAGAGAGAGAGAGAGAGAGAGAGAGAGAGAGAGAGAGAGAGAGAGAGAGAGAGAGAGAGAGAGAGAGAGAGAGAGAGAGAGAGAGAGAGAGAGAGATATGCTTCCTCTACAGGAGAAAGCGAACAATCACTGAGCTCCTCAAGGGGGCTAGGTTGTCTGAAATACGGAAAGATCCACTGGCCAGGGAAGTGGAAAATATCGAACTTAAGTTAAATGATTCATACAGGATCCAGAAGAGAAAATATTTCTTTTCATAATTCAAAAACAGGCAAAAAAAAAAAAAAAAAAAAAAAAACAGACAAGATTGAACTTACACATTTGACAACAAAGAAATAAGTGGCATACTGAAGTCTCAATACGACTTTGTGTTTAGCGAGCCATTAATCAGTGTAAAGATCGACAATCTAAATTATTTTGTCGTGAATGAGCCTCAAAACCTTGCCAATGTATGCCAAATTTCTAACATAATCCTAACTCCACTGGACTTTGAAAAAAAACAAAAACATTGACAGCAAGTCCATGCACTCAGACCCTGGCCCAAAGTTGTTGAACTCCGTGTTCAGTAAGAACTGCGAGAAACCCCTTTTGCGTGCCTTAAGTATGTGCATAGCTATACACAAGTGAAATCTCACATTCACTAAAAACAAAGGATATAGCTCCACTCCATAAAGGGGGCAGAAAAGCAATAGCTTAGAACTACAGAACAAAAAAAAGCTCTAACGTCCCACATCATAAACATCCTTGAAAGGGTTCTAAGAAGCATTATTGCAAATCCCTAAAATGCACAACATTTGCTCAGTCTAGGGCAGCATGGGCTAAGAGCAAGTCGATCCTGCCTCTCGAAGCTACTTGATCACTATGATATTGTCTTGCATGCAGTGAAAGGCAAACAAAATGAAGATGTAGTATACAGAGATTTTACAAAAGCCTTTGACAAGTGCGATGATGATGTAATAGCGCACAAAATGCGCAGCAAAGTGGCTAGATGGATATTCAACTTTCTAACCAATCGAACATAAAGAGTAGTGGTAAACAGTTAATTCTGTTCCACGAGGCACAGTACTTGCTCACATCCTGTTCCTCATCCTCATATCACACATAGAGATGTAAACCATAGCACCGTGTCATCCTTTGCAGATGATACTAGAATCGGCATGAGACTGTCATCCACTGAGCACACAGTAAATCTCCAAGCAGATATAAGCCAAGTTTCCCAATGGGCAACGGAAAACAATTATGATGTTCAATGAGGACAAATTTCAACTACTCCGTTATAGAAAACTGGAGGAAATAATAACTAGAACTGAATATACTATAAACTCTAATCACACAATAGAGTGGAAAATTAGTGTGAAGGACCTGGGAGTGTTATTAAAGACCTTTAAGGACCACAAAAGTGTCACTATCATATCTGCTAGGAAAGTAAAAGGAGGGATAATGAGAACCTTCAGAACGAGGTATGCCAAGCCAATGATGATCCTTTTCAAATCACTGGATCTTTCTAGGCTTGAATACTGATGTACTCTGACATCTCCATTCAAGGCAGGTGAAATCGCAGATATAGAGAATGTACAGAGAACCTTTTACTGCACAAATAAGTTCTGCCAAATACCTTAATTACTGGGAACGCTGGGAATCACTCGACCTGTACTCACTGAAGCGCAGACGAGAGAGATACATCATAAACTATAATTGGAAAATCGTAGAAGGACTGGCCTAAAATCATCACACAGAAATAACTCCTTACGAAAGCAAAACGCAGGGCAGACGGTGCAATATACCCATAATGAAAAGTACGGATGTCATTAGTATACTAAAGAAAACACAATGAGTATCCGGGGCCCAAGACTGTTCAACAGTCTCCCACCAGGGATAAGGGAAATTACCAACAGACCCCTTGCTGCCTTCATGAGGGAGTTGGACAGATACCTAAAGTCGGTACCCGACCAGCCTGGCTGTGGTTCGTACGTTGGAAAACGTGAGGAAAGCAGTAACAGCCTGGTTGATAAGGCCCTGATCCACCGGGAGGCCTGGTCAAGGACCTGGCCGCTGTGGCGTTGACGCCTGAACACCCTCCAGATAGACTCCAGGTGGGTAGACTTGTCGGCTTGTATACCATAAATTTATAAAGTTATTCTTCTTTTTATATATGAAAGCACAAGGGTAGATATGCTTTACAGAACAGCACTAGAAGCAACAGCAGAAGCGCCACCAACGGCATTAGGAGCAGCAGCCGCAACATCAGCAGCATTGTTAACAGGAACAGAAGCAATAACATCAGCAGCAACAGCCGTTCCAGCAGCATAATCAAGTGAGGCAGGCGACATTATGTCACATGTTTCAAGAAGATTGTATCCTGTGCCAGGAGAAGAAAAACATGATTTTTCAGAGAGCTAGCGGCACCTGCGCTCTTCACGCTTATAAAACCTGCAGTCCATTTGTACATGTCGCCTGCTGAGTGAGAAGATATATCTGCTGCAGCGAAGCAAGAGAAATAGAACAAGAGCAGATGATACTTACTGGAACACTCATAATGAGGCAAAGTGTCAATCGACAAGAGAACACTCATTCGTAAAACTTTTTAAACGACTGAATGAAAATGAAACTGCACCAGAAGTGTGACTGAAGAGAGAAAGAGAATACATACGTTGAATATTTACGCAGGTCTTGGATGACTGTATTGACTAGGAGAGTACCAGCACTGGATATACACGACAACAGTGTAAATATATTCAGAATAAGACACCTTTGGTTTATTTTTAACTCAGATTTGGATAATCAATTTCACTAGAGGGAAGAACTGAATTCTATCAAGAACATCAATGGCAAAAACTGACAACTGAACTATATGAGAAAGAATATTTCCAAGTGTGTATGTGTGTGTATGTGTGTGTGTGTGTGTGTGTGTGTGTGTGTGTGTGTGTGTGTGTGTGTGTGTGTGTGTGTGTGTGTGTGTGTGTGTGTGTTCCTGCGCGCTCTCAGATATGTGTATTTACCTGTATATTTCTGAAGAGGTCGATTCTCAGCTCCTGGCCCCACCTCTGTGCTTGCAGCTTCCCACATTCAGTCCTTCTTAGCCTCGTGGGTTTTATCGTACCTGTTCTTTAAGCTACGTATGGAGCCTGCCTTTATTCTTCTTAGTCAAGATCATTCACCTTTCCTACCATTTCTCATTTTCTCTGAGACTCATCTGTGCCTGTAACTTCCAGCAGAGTCCTCGAGTTTATTTTTCTCGCCTTTCAAACACCTGCTCCTCTGGTTCTTCAATACTCCAGTGTCATTATGCTCATTTCCACTAGCTTTCCTCCATAGCTCATTTCTCTAAACTCAGGAACAAGCCTTTTTGCGTACTTATGCACTTTCTCCACTTTCTTAACATACTTTCTCAAATGTAGGTTCCTTACTAGTGCTGTGTACTCCACGATGGGTCAAATATATGTGGTATAAAGTGCTAGAATAGATTGTTGAGACTCCTGAAGGCCACTAATAGATTTAGTAGGCAAGCATTGGCTACAGAGGATATTCGGTTACCGGGAACCTTCGGCAAAATGTTAGGCACTATGCTACCCTAGGACTTTCTGTTTGAGACAGGTCTGCAACCACTGACTCACTAGACTATGCACAGTGTTTGTTCTTCTTGTTCCTTCCCTGATCCCCTTGACCTTCCCTATGTTGTAGTTGAATTTCAGCAACGACTTACCGGACCATTTTTTGCAGTTTGTCCAGATGTATTTGCAGGCTTTCGCAAATACAGTACTGGTCCTAATACCGATCCTTGCGGTACCCCACTAGTTACAACTTATCATTTTGACATCTTTTATCAGAAAATCACTGTTAGCTACTGCTGCGCCTCTTGAATGGGACACAATGCATATTTGGTATATGTTACCTTTTCATATAATAATTTTATATTGCTGATGTTTCCATTAATAGCTAAAATGAAATTATCTTACTTTATATTATTTGATTTATTATATTAGCTTTTGTGTGTAGGTAAGATGTAACAACTACACCTCTCATTGTGCTCGCTGTTGGAGAGTTGTGATTGGCTTCCAGTACTTGCTAATTACCTACCTGCTCGTAAGGTAGTTTTGTGTGAGGCATTGTCACTGGAGCAGCTGTAACATATCAAGTGCTCACACCTGATGTCCGAGCTGCAATCCTTGCCTCACCCTCTCTCTCTCTCTACCTTTGTTTATCTTATGAGAAGCATTTTGTGACTCTCTCTCTCTCTCTCTCTCTCTCTCTGGCTGCTGTTCCTGGATTTACTATGTTTTTGGTAGTTTGTCTCGTTTGGGAAACTGAGACATACTTCTAGTAACTCTGTGTAACTCACTTCACACAGCATTATTTATACTTAATATTTGATGTTTTTCAAGTTAAGCTTACAACCTACATTTGCTCTGGCATCTACACACTGCCATAGTCGGGGATTTGGTAATGCTGAACTCAGTTTCAGTATTAGGGAATTTTAAGTCTTTTATGGAGGATCTGCCGATGGTTCCCAGAGAGGGTCGTTGTTTTGTGTCCTTGTTCCTGGCCTGATGAGGTGCTGTTCTTTTCTTTTCAAGCAATCTGTTTGATTGCCTTGTTGCTTGAAAAGTTATATTGTTTAGGGATTTTTTTTTATTTTATTTAAGAACATGCCAATACAATTTTATAATAAATATATATATATAAAAAGAGTCACCTGACAGTATCTGACAGTTCGCTTCCTACACTACCTAAATATGCCACCGACTACAGAAATGCAGGGCGACAAACAAAACCCCACCCTCCAACCCCTCACCCTACACTAAAGAAACACTGTCGCTTGATCTTCAGTTAGTTCCAGACTTTGGAACAGAACTTCTCCAGGCTGAGGGATTGACAACCTCAAATCTACGACTTCAAGGGTGATGGACTGATTACATCATCTTCACATCTCTACTGCTCCTGCCTACTTTCTGTACTCGACTGAAGAAGCCTACTGTGTAGGCGAAACGTTTCGGAATAAAGTTGCCTAAATGTTGCCTATGTGTCTTACCTACCAAGCCCCCCATATCCAAACTCTGTGCCCGCAAAACAGATATGTCCCTCCCCTCTACCAATGCCACAACCCGTCCGACCCATTCCCTGATCCTCCCCAACCCCTCACAAAAATACACCACATAAAAAGCTGTCTCCTTCTCCCCCCCCACACAATTTACATTGCCCCTCACCTCCAACCCTCCTATCCAGCAAGACTGCGCCCGATGGCAATACGCCATGCGAAAAAACGAAACATGACCTTGCATACCTGGGGTTGTAATCTCAACTTGCTAAACCTCCTCCAAATCTTTCCCAAAGTGTACAATGTTTAAAACCCCTCTAGTGACCACATTTCACCCTAGCACTCTTTGCAAAACCTCCACCCTGACTTTCCCGGGGTCACAGTCCAGTGCCAACACCCGTAACACTGCTTCACACTCCTGTAGTTCCACCCCCCTGTACAATCCCCGCAGCACTTCGTGGACCTTCCCCAGTCATCCCTTACAGAGCCCCTTCCCCTCAATACCTCACGCCGTATAAAAACACATTTAACCCGCTGCCTTAATGCCAAAAGACCCATTCCACCCCTCTTCGCCGGAATCATGACCACCTCCCGTTTCAACCAATCACACCCTGAACCCCACAAAAACCAAAACACACTTCGTTGAATATGTTGGATCACCTGTGCTGTTAACGGGAACACATTGGCAACAAACCATATCTTACTATACAATAGCACATTTACCACAATCGCCCTCTGCAATAGAGTGAGATGGGTTGGTCGCAGGGTACCCAATCGCTTCTCTACACGTTCCGCCATACTAACCAAGTTGTCTTCCCGCACCTGTACTAAATCCCCCCTGTAAACAATACCACAGTTCCTCCAACTCCCTACGCACTGCAGCACCACCCAACACCATTCCAGTCGCACCCCCATACACCCGGACCTCTTTCCTGAACTCACAATCTCGTCCGCTCATCCACCAGGAGCGTCACATCATCCACATACCCTACCAGACCCGGCCATGTCCTCCCCTCCCCACTTCTCTCCTTACATATCCTTGCCTCCACTAATTTATAAAAAGGATCCTGTACACACACAAATAATAACTGTGAGAGCGGGCACCTCTGATGGAGACCCCTGCCCATTACTACCGCCCATTTACTTGCACACAAACATGTGCATTTCCATGTAATGTGTCCTTCCCAAAGCCCTGACGCAACAGAATCTTACATAAAGCCGTCCTGTCGACTGTGTCGTATGCCCCTTTCCAGTCTAAAGCTAGCAAACCCCCCCTCCCCCCTTCTCAGCGACAAAGTCCCTCAGGATACCGTGTCCTGTCACTATCGAATGACCCGGTAGGCCGAACTGGCCCCGAGAGACCACCCGATCAACGTCACACTTTAGATGATTTCCTAACACTTTCACAGAAAGCTTATAATCCATGCACATTAATGATCCAGATCTCCTTGCAAGCTTACCTGATCCTCGTCCCTCCTCAGGGACACCTCCGAATCTATCTCTTCTGTAATGACACTCACATATACTAGAAACAACACATGACATTGGACTAACCCCTGTGGAGTACCACTCAACACTGTAACCCATTCTGACACCTCGTCACGTACCTTCACCCTTTGTTTCCTCCCCGATCCATTACAGTACTTTCCCTCCTATTACTGCCTGCTTCTCATCCTTTTCAACCTGTCTCTTGTGTGGTACTGTATCGTAAGCCTTCTTATATCCCAACAAGGTGCAGTCTACCCAACCTTCTCTCTCCTGACTTGCTTCTGTTACCCTATTGCATAACTCTAGTAGTCTTGCGACGCAGAATTTTTCTTCCCCGATGCCGTGCTGTTTGTCATTTATGGGCCTGTTCCTTTCTAGGTATTCTACCACTCTTCTCCTAATAATATTCTCTATAACTTTACAAATTGAAGCACTCTACGAGTCAGGCGCCCCTTTACAAAGACTTCTACACCTCCGGCAGTTGCCCTGTTTCAACAGATTTATTTAAGATTGTTGTTAATAACACATATGATGCACCTGCTCCCTCTCTCAGGACCCACGGAGAGATGTTATCTGGGCCCACCACGTTCGAGATATCTAGTTCACCTAGAAGTTTCTTCACCTCCTGCTTGGGTGTGTGCAGTGTGTCCAGTACTTGCTGGCGCACCCTACCCCCTCGATTTGCTGGAAACCTATGTGCCTTCACTGTGAATACCTCGCTGAATTTTCTACTAAGCTCCTCACATACTTCCTGGTTTCTCATTCTGAGCTCCCCTCCTTCCTTGCTCACTCTGATCACCTGGTCCTTGACTGTTCTTTTCCTCCTGATGTGGTTCTATTCCCACTGGGTCTCTCTCCTTATTCCTGCATATTCATTTCTGGCTGTTCTTCTTAACTCCCTGTTTTCCCGAGTTCTTTGGCTTTTGCATTTTTTCCATGCTCTAGCACACTCGGCTTTGGGCTCTCCACACCTCCTGGTAAACCATGGGCTAACTCTGGTTTTCCCATTGTTTCTGATGCCATATGGCATGAACTTCTACTCTCCCTACCTGCATTTTACAGAAACCTGTTCCATTATTTCGTCAACTGCACCTCTTGCAGGAATTGCCTCATAAGTGTCTTTTCCCCTTTATTGAAGTTTAGTTTCTCCCACTCTTCTCGTGCTTCTTCACTTTTTATTGGTAATCCTACTATTCATTAGAAACTAAGGACCGAGTGACAGCTAGTACTGAGGGATGTTTCATGTGTAATGAACCAGCAAGGCCTAGCCTTGCTGGTTCATCATCTCCTCTGTCTCTGGTTGTGTCTCTAACATGTTGGTACATGAAGCTTTCCAGTACCATCCCCAGCTTCTTGGCTCCCCACGTCTTCAGTTTCCCATGTGGCTCCAGATTTTCCCAGTCTATCTCCTTGTGGTTGAAATCCCCTTTAATGATTAGCTTTGATCTGCTAATGCAATCCACCTCGGCTAGTGTAGCCACCATCGATCTATTGGTCTCCTACTGTTTTTATGGCAGATTGTACATTGCTTCTATCATCATTTTTGTACCTGCAGTTAGAATAGTTCCTTCTATGTAGTCATTTGCATCACCTCTGACTAATCCTCCTATCTCCTGGAAACTCCATTGGTTATTGATGAGAAATGCAACTCTTGCTTTCCCTTTGTTCCACCTGTCTTTCCTCAGGATATGATATCCAGATGGGAAGACTGCATCTGTTATCACCCATGTAATCTTTGTCTCCGTGAGTGCTAAGATGTCCCGGGAAGCCTCAGTGATTCTTTCCAGCCACTCATTACTTTTAATAGTCATTCCATCTCCTGCCTTCACTTCATCACTTAGCAGACTATTCCACTTCCTGACAGCTCTAATAAATACTTCCTAACATCTTTTTGACTCATCTGAATCCTCAGCTTCCAATTGTGACCCCTTGTTTCTGTGTCCCATTTCTGGAACATGCTGTCTCTGTCCACCTTGTCAATTCCTAGCAGTATTTTGTATGTTGTTATCATGTCTACCCTAACTCTTCTATCTTTCAGTGTCGTCAAGCCGATTTCCCATAACCTTTCTTCGTAGGGCATTCCCCTTAACTCTGGAACTAGTCTTGTTGCAAACCTTTGCACTTTCTCTAATTTCTTAGCAGACCACGTAAGTAGTGTATTACGATAGGACAGAATTCACTTTAAGAATGTTTTCAAATGTTATCAAAATGACAATGTATGGAGGATCCAACAGAGAAAATTAATTTTTTGAGAACAAATGAAATGAGGACTGTAATGGATTGGTGCCATGCATGGCACACACTGCAAACCTCAGAGAGGTATCATGCTACAGAGAGTGGGGAAGGACAGGTCAGAGACGGTGGTGTGAGATGGAGTGGACTTGATCCAAGGAGATGGATCAGAGATGGAGGGGTGAGGGTTGGATACTCTTAGGTGGGTTCGATGGATGAGCAGGAGGAGGAAGGTGTAAGGATATCTCTCTCCAAGGTATTGGAGCACTTCAGGGTGGGTTAGGAGCATGGAGTTGGCGAGGGTGCTCTCGATCAGAGGAGATGGAGCACAATTGGTCTTGGGTGAGGGAGGGTGGGTGGATAGGGGAGAGGTATATATGTCTTCACTGCCAAATATGTCTTCACTGCCAAATATGTCTTCACTGCCAAATATGTCTTCACTGCCAAATATGTCTTCACTGCCATATATGTCTTCACTGTCATATATGTCTTCACTGATATAACTCTTCACTGCCATAAATGTCTTCACTGTCATATATGTCTTCACTGCCAAATATGTCTTCATTGCCATATATGTCTTCACTGCCATATATGTCTTCACTGCCATATATGTCTTCACTGCCATATATGTCTTCACTGATATAACTCTTCACTGCCATAAATGTCTTCACTGTTATATATGTCTTCACTGTCATATATGTCTTCACTGCCAAATATGTCTTCACTGTCATATATGTCTTCACTGCCATATATGTCTTCACTGCCATATATGTCTTCACTGCCATATATCTCTTCACTGTCATATATGTCTTCACTGCCAAATATGTTTCACTGTCATATATGTCTTCACTGCCATATATGTCTTCACTGCCATATGTCTTCACTGCCACATATGTCTTCACTGCCAAATATGTCTTTACTGTCATATATGTCTTCACTGCCATATATTTCTTCACTGCCATATATGTCTTCACTGCCATATATGTCTTCACTGCCATATATGTCTTCACTGCCATATATGTCTTCACTGCCATATTCTCAGTAGTAGTACCAGTTTCAGTAACCAGTTACCAGTAACCAGTGTACCAGTAGATGACTCACTACCAATCGTCTCTGCATGAATCACTGTCTGTATTCATATTGTTGCTGACCACAGTAGTATTCAAACACCCCCCTCACATATGGGTACTGGGGTTAGTTAGTCTGACGAGAGTGAGCAAGGAGGCAGGTCACGGCTGTTTGGCGCTACCCACATTATCCGTAATATACGTACTTCCAGCCTACGTGAGTATTTCTTTACCCTATCCACGAGTTCGAATTTCACATGATAAATGATGGCAACGGTGTAGGACGTGGATTAAGCTTTTATAAGGGTATTTCAAGATGTTAGAAAACTGTTTGTGAGTAGCCGGCGGGTCAAAAGGTGAATTGTCTCACCCACTCCAGCTACTCGCTCCCCTCACAACCTCCACCTGTAGCCTGCAAGCCTGTTGCAGCCGTTTCAAGCTTCCTGGCTTAGTTCGTGTGCTAATTGCTTCAATCTCCGAGGGGTTGACCCGGATTTTGCAATTAAGCCAGTCAGTAAGCCAGACTGTGGAGAACGCCAGTCAGCCTGTCATCCAGCCTGTCTCCTGTCATCCACCTGCTCCTTCATGCTGTGTGCATTGTTACCCATCTTCCAGTCAGCCATTCTCGTGGGTTAAGCCAGTCAGCCAACCCAGCTTCTAACACAGCTGAGAGAGAGAAGTAAGCCACGCAAGTTCCTCTGAAGTATTGTCTCATATATCGCTTTGTGCTCCCAGTCGGATGCTATGAGTGGTCTTCACCATTCCTGTGGCATAGAGTGGCTTATCAAGCCACCTTCGTGGGTAGTGAGTGGAGTGCGTGCCAGTGAGTGCCAGCGAGAGTCACTCCCACTACCACCACCACTCTACTCACACCACCACCACCACCACCACCAGCCATCCACCTCATCTACCTGTGGTTGTTTGCACCCTTGTACCGGGTCCTAATACTGTTTTGGCTCACATAATTGGTCAAGAGATTGTAGTTGAGTGCCACCGATAAAGCCAGTTATGTGAGTTCACCGAGAAAGCGCATTTCTTCCGACAACAGTGAGTGTAGGAGGCGTCAGTCATCACCACGCAGGACAACCTTCGACAACCTACCCTCATCACCAGTCATCCCATCTACTACTCCAGACTTCAGTGATAATTTTCTGTTTAGAGACATTTTTCTTGCATTTAAAGACATTTGCGTGTGTGAGACATTTATAGTGAATTTCTTGTGTACTCTAAACCTTGTGTTTTCTGTGTAGACTCAGTGTTTCTTTGACTCATTATTTTTGCAATATTTTTCAGTGTTTTCGCTCATCTTATATTTTTTTTATCTGTGTTTTTTTTTTTTATGCTACTCTCTGTCTGTAGTAAGTATTATTGTGTAGTGTACCAGTCAGTCACTCTGTGTGAAGTGATTCATTTTTTTATCGTGTATTCTTTCAGCATTGTATTCTCCAGTATTTGTCATTGTATTTCATGCAGTGATATTCACCCCAGTATACCAAATTATCCATTTATTTCTATGTGTACCTTTTTTTTCGTATGCCAGCAGTGTCTCATTCCTCTAATTTTTTCGCAGACTTGTGTACCATTATTTTTGCCAGCAAATTTTTGTCGTATCAGTCACAGCAAGATTTTGTTGTAAGAATATACTAAAATAATGAATACGTGATTAAGTGTTGTGTGCCCCGCCACTTGTAAGTGTTACACTTGCCTCACCACTTGTAAGTGTTACACTTGCCTCACCACTTGTAAGTGTTACACTTGCCTCACCACTTGTAAGTGTTACACTTGCCTCACCACTTGTAAGTGTTGTGTGCCCTGCCACTTGTAAGTGTTACACTTCCCGTTTTGTTCCTTTGTTTTATTTTTATTCATATTGTTCATATTTCTTTGAACAAATTCACTCTTGATGTAATTTCAATTACTTTTAATGTAAAGTGTTTTCTTTACTCTGTTTGAGTAAATTGTTTTGTCTAATTTACAATTAAGAGTTAAAGTGTTCAATCAGTTTTTCTTCATATTTTTATTTTATTATTTAACCTGAGTTTTCCCAGTGAGACTTTATTATTGCAGTGATTATTTCTACACCTTATTTTGTTGCACTTGTTCTGCAGTGAATTATTTTGTTGAACTTGTTCTGCAGTGAATTATTTTCTTTTATTGATATTTTTATGCATTATTATTCTCAGTTTATTATTGCATCTTGTTTTTCATTTTATTAATTTTCCTGATGTTGTCTTTGCATTATATTTTAATTTTGTTTATGCATTCTTAGAAAATATTTAAATTTCCCAGTTATCTCTCGTTGCATACAATTTAGTAATTTTATTTTATACTTTTACATTGATTTAAAATTTTATTAATTAATTTCTTTATTAGCAAGAGTAAAGACAGCTCATTTTGCATTTAATTCAGTCTCCAGTAATATTTTTACTTGTATATTTCAATGTAATTTTTGTTTTCTTGGCCAATAGTCCTTTACATTGAGTTGTCCTTCCTCTTGCAGTGCATCTTAGACATTTTTTATTACTTATGCAGAATTGTTAAGCATTTTCTTCCACTTAAGCTTACTGTGTCATTTCTCTATTTTTTTTTTTTGTCTTATGTCCTTGAGTAAGTTCCCTGAGATCATGTCCCAGTCACTTTTGAATGTTCACTTAGTGTATCATGCCAGTCAAAGTCAATATGAATCAGTCCACAGTACCAACATTCCCTTACTGACTGAAAGACAATACCTAGCCCTTGAGCAATGTGTTTGTTCTCACAGCTTGTATCTGAGATTTGTTAAAGTTCTGCGAAATGTGAAGTTCAGATTAAGTTCCTATAGATCCGTGAATTACTTATTAACGTAGCCGAGCGGTCAGGCACTAGTAATACTGTCACTCCTGTCTGGACTCCAGTGTTTCAGATTGTGATCCCATCCTAGTTGACAGTAATCAGTGCATTGTAAGAAGTTATTTCTCGAGTAACTTCCACGTTGTTAACGTTTGTAAGTGAAGTTTATAGCTGATACCTCGTGTCACTGTGTGCGACTCAGATTGAATATCAGCATTGTTCACCGTGTTCATTTCTTTTCTCCTGTGCTTGCAGTTTGAGATAGTAGATTCGTTCTCCCTTGCTCATATTGCGTGTTATAGCGTTAATTTTTTTCAACCGGGGGGAGTCATCCACTCCACCGAGTTTGTTCATTCCTCCAGTAAGAAAGAACCGATCCCTTGTGTTCTGGTGATTCGATTTCTGCTCCAGGAAGATCTTATTCTGACTGTGAAGCCACCAGCACCCATCAATGACTTTGTCATGAACCAAGAATTACTGTATCGAACAGCCGAGTTGGGTACTCCTAGCAGAAGAGTATACCAGTTAGTAATTCCACAGTCACTAGTGAATGTAGCCTTACAGCTAGTTCACGATGTACCAGGTGTTGCACACCCTGGTATGGATCGTTCAGTAAAACAAGCCAGATTGAAATACTTTTGGCCTCGTATGGCAACTGATATTTCTGAGTATGTTAAGAAATGTAGTGTCTGCATGCAACATAAAGGTAATGCTAATGGTCCTAATCCAGTCCAAGTATATCCAACCACTAGCGAACCGTGGGAAAGAGTTGCGCTAGATTTCTTAACTAATTTCCAATGTTCCCTCCATGGCAACAAACATCTGTGTGTTATGGTAGACCATTTCACCAGATATTGTGAGTTAGTTCCTATTGCAGATAAGACTGCCGAGACAGTAGCTAAAGCGTTTAAAGAACGCATTATCTGCAGGCATACCACCCCTAAGTCCCTAGTAACAGATAATGGAGGTGAATTCTGTAATGAGATTCTTGAAAATTTGTATACCTTGTACAAGATCTCTAAATCCACCATTGTTCCTCATCATCCTGCCAGCAATGGGTTAGCGGAACGAACCAATAAGAAAGTACTTGATGTCTTGAGAGCCACTATCAATCCCAACAGTGAAACTTGGGATGAAGTTATACCTGATGTGCAGTGTGCTATAAATTCTGCTTACAATGTTTCTATAGGTGACACTCCACATTATGCATTGTACGGTGTAGATAAACGTTTGCCTTATGAGTTGTTATATTCTAATCCGAAACCAAATTACAACCCTGATGATTTCATAGCAACTCGTACCAGCTTAGCTCAAAGTGTTTTTAGAAGAATCCGTGAAACACTTCATAAATCAACAGCAGAATTTACAAGAGTCGCAAACACTCGAGCAAAGCCATCCAAAATCAAAGTAGGTTCGAGAGTTATGCTGACTAACTTTAACAAAACGTCTGCAATGCCAAAGCTTGATCAAAAGTTTGTTGGTCCTTATCGAGTAGTTGAACATATCACTGGTAATAAGTATAAGGTTAGAGAAATTAGTACTGGTCAGTATAAAGAATCGCATTCAGATCATATGAAGTTAGTATGTGATGATAATGATGTTCCAACCCAGACTAATGTGACAGACTCTGACAATCCTCCTGATCCTGTACTCTCTTCCTCTGATACTCAGTCAGACGATCAACCTGAATGTCGTTATTCCCTACGTACACGACAGGTATTGAGAAATCCTCAAGTATCATTTGTAACTTCCAATTCAGATTTGCCTCAAATACAGCATGAGTTAGCCAGTGCTACAGAGTTTGATCCTCCGAGAGATGACACCCATTCTGCATACGTCAATCTTACCCTAGCAGAGTTGGGGTTAAATGTAAATAGCCTGTATAGATGAATAATTACAGTATCAACTTATCAGTATTCAAGAATTTTTTTTTGTGTTCACGTTCTCTCCGAATTCTGAGAGTTAACATAGATTTGAGTGCACCGAATCTGCCTTTCTGTTAAACACTCTTTCTTTGTATATATTCCTTCCTCAGAATCCGTAGATCACATGAATACAGATCGATCGATCAAATTTTTTTTTATCACTTCTATTGTGTAATCTCAACGTTGAGTTTCATTCGATGAGTTGTGCTATATTATACCTTGTATTGCATTACAGTTTCAGTTACGTAAGCTTTCATTCCAATGTTCTACTTATGTATGTTATAATGTCCAATTGTTGTGTACTTTGACATTGTATAGAATCAGCCCAAGCCGTATACCTGCCATCTCTAGTTTGTATTAGTTGTATGTCGGGACGACATACGTTAGCGTCGCCGAGCTCTCAGTAGTAGTACCAGTTCCAGTAACCAGTTACCAGTAACCAGTGTACCAGTAGATGACTCACTACCAACCGTCTCTGCGTGAACCACTGTCTGTATTCATATTGTTGCTGACCACAGCAGTATTCAAACACCCCCCTCACATATGGGTACTGGGGTTAGTTAGTCTGACGAGAGTGAGCAAGGAGGCAGGTCACGGCTGTTTGGCGCTACCCACATTATACGTAATATACGTACTTCCAGCCTATGTGAGTATTTCTTTTTTCTTTACCCTATCCACGTGTTCGAACCTCACATGATAATATATGTCTTCACTGCCATAAATGTCTTCATTGCCAAATATGTCTTCACTGCCATATATGTCTTCACTGATATAACTCTTCACTGCCATAAATGTCTTCACTGCCAAATATGTCTTCACTGTCATATATGTCTTCACTGCCATATATGTCTTCACTGCCATTTATGTCTTTTCTGCCATAAATGTCTTCACTGCCATATATGTCTTCACTGCTATATATGTCTTCACTGCCATATATGTCTTCACTGCCATATATGTCTTCACTGCTATATGTCTTCACTGCCATATTTGTCTTCACTGCTATATATGTCTTCACTGCCATATATGTCTTCACTGCTATATATGTATTCACTGCCATAAATGTCTTCACTGCCATATATGTCTTCACTGCTATATATGTCTTCACTGCCATATTTGTCTTCACTGCTATATATGTCTTCACTGCCATATATGTCTTCACTGCCATATATGTCTTCACTGCTATATGTCTTCACTGCCATATTTGTCTTCACTGCTATATATGTCTTCACTGCCATATATGTCTTCACTGCTATATATGTATTCACTGCCATAAATGTCTTCACTGCCATATATGTCTTCACTGCTCTATATGTCTTCACTGCCATATTTGTCTTCACTGCTATATATGTCTTCACTGCCATATATGTCTTCACTGCCATATATGTCTTCACTGCTATATATGTCTTCACTGCCATATTTGTCTTCACTGCTATATATGTCTTCACTGCTATATATGTCTTCACTGCCATATATGTCTTCACTGCTATATATGTCTTCACTGCCATATTGGTCTTCACTGCTATATATGTCTTCACTGCCATATTTGTCTTCACTGCTATATATGTCTTCACTGCCATATTTGTCTTCACTGCTATATATGTCTTCACTGCCATATTTGTCTTCACTGCTATATTTGTCTTCACTGCCATATTTGTCTTCACTGCTATATATGTCTTCACTGCCATATTTGTCTTCACTGCCATATTTGTCTTCACTGCTATATATGTCTTCACTGCTATATATGTCTTCACTGCCATATATGTCTTCACTGCTATATATGTCTTCACTGCCATATTGGTCTTCACTGCTATATATGTCTTCACTGCCATATTTGTCTTCACTGCTATATATGTCTTCACTGCCATATTTGTCTTCACTGCTATATATGTCTTCACTGCTATATAAGTCTTCACTGCTATATATGTCTTCACTGCCATATATGTCTTCACTGCTATATATGTCTTCACTGCCAAATATGTCTTCACTGCCATATTTGTCTTCACTGCTATATATGTCTTCACTGCCATATTTGTCTTCACTGCCATGTTTGTCTTCACTGCCATATATGTCTACCCCACTTTTGCGTCTACACTTTATATACGTCTACACTCTCAAATACGAATACATTTTCTTATATGTCTATCCTCTCACATATATCTACATTGCAATATTTGTCTACACTGCTATATACATCTACATTGTCATATACATTGTCAAATTTATCTATTTTGTAATACACGTCAACACAGTCATATACATCTACAGTCATATTCTTCTACACTGCCACATGCGTCGACACTGTCATATACGTCTACACTGCCACACACGTCTACATTGTCACATAAGTCTACATTGCCACACACGTCTATATAGTCATATACGTCTACACCGTCATGCTCGTCTACACTGCTACATACGTCTACATTGCCATATACGTCTACACTGTCATATACATCTACACTGCCATGTACATCTACACTGCCACTTTCGTCTACACTGTCACATAAATCTACATTGTCATATATATTTACATTGTCATATACGCCTGTCATATGTCTACGCTGTCATATTCGTCTACACTGTCACATACGCCTACATTGTCATATACGTCTACTTTGCGACATATGTCTACACTGTCATACGCATACACTGTCATAAACGTTTATGTCTACACTGTCATACGCCTACACTGTCATAAACGTTTATGTCTACACTGTCATACGCCTGCACTGTCATAAACGTTTATGTCTACACTGTCATACGCCTACACTGTCATAAACGTTTATGTCTACACTGTCATACGCCTACACTGTCATAAACGTTTATGTCTACACTGTCATACGCCTACACTGTCATAAACGTTTATGTCTACACTGTCATACGCCTACACTGTCATAAACGTTTATGTCTACACTGTCATACGTCTACACTGTCATAAACGTTTATGTCTACACTGTCGTAAACGTTTATGTCTACACTGTCATACGCCTACGCTGTCATAAACGTTTATGTCTACACTGTCATACGCCTACACTGTCATAAACGTTTATATCTACACTGTCATACGCCTACACTGTCATAAACGTTTATGTCTACACTGTCATACGCCTACACTGTCATAAACGTTTATGTCTACACTGTCATACGCCTACACTGTCATAAACGTTTATGTCTACACTGTCATACGCCTACACTGTCATAAACGTTTATGTCTACACTGTCATACGCCTACACTGTCATAAACGTTTATGTCTACACTGTCATACGCCTACACTGTCATAAACGTTTATGTCTACACTGTCATACGCCTACACTGTCATAAACGTTTATGTCTACACTGTCATACGCCTACACTGTCATAAACGTTTATGTCTACACTGTCATACGCCTACACTGTCATAAACGTTTATGTCTACACTGTCATACGCCTACACTGTCATAAACGTTTATGTCTACACTGTCATACGCCTACACTGTCATAAACGTTTATGTCTACACTGTCATACGCCTACACTGTCATAAACGTTTATGGAAAAAGACCTTTTTCATATAATTTTTAGTTAAACTAATGATGTTTGTGTTTCAATTAATGTAAATAAATTTAGTGTTGGAATTTTTACCTGATTTAACATGAGGATGTTTGAGCACTGTATCCGGCTGTTTGTTTAGTGGTAACCTGAGGATGTGTAGGCACTGTATCCGGCTGTGTGTTTACTGGTAACCTGAGGATGTGTAGGCACTGTATCCGGCTGTGTGTTTAGTGGTAACCTGAGGATGTGTAGGCACTGTATCCGGCTGTGTGTTTACTGGTAACCTGAGGATGTGTAGGCACTGTATCCGGCTGTGTGTATACTGGTAACCTGAGGATGTGTAGGCACTGTATCCGGCTGTGTGTTTACTGGTAACCTGAGGATGTGTAGGCACTGTATCCGGCTGTGTGTTTACTGGTAACCTGAGGATGAGTAGGCACTGTATCCGGCTGTGTGTTTAGTGGTAACCTGAGGATGTGTAGGCACTGTATCCGGCTGTGTGTTTAGTGTTAACCTGAGGATGTGTAGGCACTGTATCCGGCTGTGTGTTTAGTGGTAACCTGAGGATGTGTAGGCACTGTATCCGGCTGTGTGTTTAGTGGTAACCTGAGGATGTGTAGGCACTGTATCCGGCTGTGTGTTTAGTGGTAACCTGAGGATGTGTAGGCACTGTATCCGGCTGTGTGTTTAGTGGTAACCTGAGGATGTGTAGGCACTGTATCCGGCTGTGTGTTTAGTGGTAACCTGAGGATGTGTAGGCACTGTATCCGGCTGTGTGTTTAGTGGTAACCTGAGGATGTGTAGGCACTGTATCCGGCTGTGTGTTTAGTGGTAACCTGAGGATGTGTAGGCACTGTATCCGGCTGTGTGTATACTGGTAACCTGAGGATGTGTAGGCACTCTATCCGGCTGCTTGTTTAGTGGTAACCTGAGGATGTGTAGGCACTGTATCCGGCTGTGTGTTTACTGGTAACCTGAGGATGTGTAGGCACTGTATCCGGCTGTGTGTTTAGTGGTAACCTGAGGATGTGTAGGCACTGTATCCGGCTGTGTGTTTAGTGGTAACCTGAGGATGTGTAGGCACTGTATCCGGCTGTGTGTTTAGTGGTAACCTGAGGATGTGTAGGCACTGTATCCGGCTGTGTGTTTAGTGGTAACCTGAGGATGTGTAGGCACTGTATCCGGCTGTGTGTTTAGTGGTAACCTGAGGATGTGTAGGCACTGTATCCGGCTGTGTGTTTAGTGGTAACCTGAGGATGTGTAGGCACTGTATCCGGCTGTGTGTTTAGTGGTAACCTGAGGATGTGTAGGCACTGTATCCGGCTGTGTGTTTAGTGGTAACCTGAGGATGTGTAGGCACTGTATCCGGCTGTGTGTTTAGTGGTAACCTGAGGATGTGTAGGCACTGTATCCGGCTGTGTGTTTAGTGGTAACCTGAGGATGTGTAGGCACTGCGGTTGTGTGTTTACTGGTAACCTGAGGATGTGTAGGCACCGGTTGTGTGTTTACTGGTAACCTGAGGATGTGTAGGCACTGTATCCGGCTGTGTGTTTAGTGGTAACCTGAGGATGTGTAGGCACTGTATCCGGCTGTGTGTTTAGTGGTAACCTGAGGATGTGTAGGCACTGTATCCGGCTGTGTGTTTAGTGGTAACCTGAGGATGTGTAGGCACTGTATCCGGCTGTGTGTTTACTGGTAACCTGAGGATGTGTAGGCACTGTATCCGGCTGTGTTTACTGGTAACCTGAGGATGTGTAGGCACTGTATCTGGCTGTGTGTTTGCTGGTAACCTGAGGATGTGTAGGCACTTTATCCGGCTGTGTGTTTACTGGTAACCTGAGGATGTGTAAGCACTGTATCCGGCTGTGTTTACTGGCAACCTGAGGATGTGCAGGCACTGTGTCCGGCTGTGTGTTTACTGGTAACCTGAGAATGTGTAGGCACTGTATCCGGCTGTGTTTTCTGGTAACCTGAGAATGTGTAGGCACTGTATCCGGCTGTGTGTTTACTGGTAACCTGAGGATGTGTAGGCACTGTATCCGGCTGTGTGTTTATTTGTAACCTCAGGATGTGTAGGCACTGTATCCGGCTGTGTGTTTACTGGTAACCAGAGGATGTGTATGTACTGTATCCGGTTGTGTGTTTACTGGTAACCTGAGGATGTGTAGGCACTGTATCCGGCTGTGTGTTTAGTGGTAACCTGAGGATGTGCAGGCACTGTATTCGGTATCCGGCTGTGTGTTTAGTGGTAACCTGTGGATGTGTAGGCACTGTATCCGGCTGTGTGTTTACTGGTAACCTGAGGATGTGTAGGCACTGTATCCGGCTGTGTGTTTACTGGTAACCTGAGGATGTGTAGGCACTGTATCCGGTTGTGTGTTTACTGGTAGCCTGAAGATGTGTAGGCACTCTATCCGGCTGTGTGTTTAGTGGTAACCTGAGGATGTGTAGTCACTGTATCCGGTATCCGGCTGTGTGTTTAGTGGTAACCTGTGGATGTGTAGGCACTGTATCCGGCTGTGTGTTTAGTGGTAACCTGTGGATGTGTAGGCACTGTATCCGGCTGTGTGTTTACTGGCATCCTGAGGATGTGTAGTCACTGTATCCGGTTGTGTGTTTACTGGTAACCTGAGGATGTGTAGGCACTGTATCCGTCTGTGTGTTTACTGGTAACCTGAGGATGTGTAGGCACTGTATCCGGCTGTGTGTTTACTGGTAACCTGAGGATGTGTAGGCACTGTATCCGGCTGTGTGTTTATTTGTAACCTCAGGATGTGTAGGCACTGTATCCGGCTGTGTGTTTACTGGTAACCAGAGGATGTGTATGTACTGTATCCGGTTGTGTGTTTACTGGTAACCTGAGGATGTGTAGGCACTGTATCCGGCTGTGTGTTTAGTGGTAACCTGAGGATGTGCAGGCACTGTATTCGGTATCCGGCTGTGTGTTTAGTGGTAACCTGTGGATGTGTAGGCACTGTATCCGGCTGTGTGTTTACTGGTAACCTGAGGATGTGTAGGCACTGTATCCGGCTGTGTGTTTACTGGTAACCTGAGGATGTGTAGGCACTGTATCCGGTTGTGTGTTTACTGGTAGCCTGAAGATGTGTAGGCACTCTATCCGGCTGTGTGTTTAGTGGTAACCTGAGGATGTGTAGGCACTGTATCCGGTATCCGGTATCCGGCTGTGTGTTTAGTGGTAACCTGTGGATGTGTAGGCACTGTATCCGGCTGTGTGTTTAGTGGTAACCTGTGGATGTGTAGGCACTGTATCCGGCTGTGTGTTTACTGGCAACCTGAGGATGTGTAGGCACTGTATCCGGTTGTGTGTTTACTGGTAACCTGAGGATGTGTAGGCACTGTATCCGTCTGTGTGTTTACTGGTAACCTGAGGATGTGTAGGCACTGTATCCGGCTGTGTGTTTACTGGTAACCTGAGGATGTGTAAGCATTGTATCCGGCAGTGTGTTTACTGGTAACCTGAGGATGTGTAGGCACTGTATCTGGCTGTGTGTTTACTGGTAACCTGAGGATGTGTAGGCACTGTATCCGGCTGTGTGTTTAATGGTAACCTGTGGATGTGTAGGCACTGTATCCAGCTGTGTGTTTAGTGGTAACTTGTGGATGCGTAGGCACTGTATCCGGCTGTGTGTTTACTGGTAACCTGAGGATGTGTAGGCACTGTATCCGGCTGTGTGTTTCGTGGTAACCTGAGGATGTGTAGGCACTGTATCCGGCTGTGTTTACTGGTAACCTGAGGATGTGTAGGCACTGTGTCCGGCTGTGTGTTTACTGGTAACCTGAGAATGTGTAGGCACTGTATCCGGCTGTGTTTACTGGTAACCTGAGAATGTGTAGGCACTGTATCCGGCTGTGTGTTTACTGGTAACCTGAGGATGTGTAGGCGCTGTATCCGGTTGTGTGTTTACTGGTAACCTGAGGATGTGTAGGCACTGTATCTGGCTGTGTGTTTACTGGTAACCTGAGGATGTGTAGGCACTGTATCCGGCTGTGTGTTTACTGGTAACCTGAGGATGTGTAGGCACTGTATCCGGCTGTGTGTTTACTGGTAACCTGAGGATGTGTAGGCACTGTATCCGGCTGTGTGTTTAGTGGTAACCTGAGGATGTGCAGGCACTGTATTCGGTATCCGGCTGTGTGTTTAGTGGTAACCTGTGGATGTGTAGGCACTGTATCCGGCTGTGTGTTTACTGGTAACCTGAGGATGTGTAGGCACTGTATCCGGCTGTGTGTTTACTGGTAACCTGAGGATGTGTAGGCACTGTATCCGGTTGTGTGTTTACTGGTAACCTGAAGATGTGTAGGCACTCTATCCGGCTGTGTGTTTAGTGGTAACCTGAGGATGTGTAGGCACTGTATCCGGTATCCGGCTGTGTGTTTAGTGGTAACCTGTGGATGTGTAGGCACTGTATCCGTCTGTGTATTTAGTGGTAACCTGTGGATGTGTAGACACTGTATCCGGCTGTGTGTTTACTGGCAACCTGAGGATGTGTAGGCACTGTATCAGGTTGTGTGTTTACTGGTAACCTGAGGATGTGTAGGCACTGTATCCGGCTGTGTGTTTACTGGTAACCTGAGGATGTGTAGGCACTGTATCCGGCTGTGTGTTTACTGGTAACCTGAGGATGTGTAGGCACTGTATCCGGCTGTGTGTTTACTGGTAACCTGAGGATGTGTAGGCACTGTATCCGGCTGTGTGTTTACTGGTAACCTGAGGATGTGTAGGCACTGTATCCGGCTGTGTGTTTACTGGTAACCTGAGGATGTGTAGGCACTGTATCTGGCTGTGTGTTTAGTGGTAACCTGAGGATGTGTAGGCACTGTATCTGGCTGTGTGTTTAGTGGTAACCTGTGGATGTGTAGGCACTGTATCCGGCTGTGTGTTTAGTGGTAACTTGTGGATGCGTAGGCACTGTATCCGGCTGTGTGTTTACTGGTAACCTGAGGATGTGTAGACACTGTATCCGGCTGTGTGTTTCGTGGTACCCTGAGGATGTGTAGGCACTGTATCCGGCTGTGTGTTTACTGGTAACCTAAGGATGTGTAGGCACTGTATCCGGCTGTGTGTTTAGTGGTAACCTGAGGATGTGTAGGCACTTTATTTGGTTCTGTGTTTAGTAGTAACTTGTGGGTGTGATGGCACTGTATCTAGCTCTGTTTAGTGGTAACATGAGGATGTGTAGGTACTGTTTCTGGCTCTGTGTTTAGTGGTAACCTGTGGATGTGTAGGCACTGTAATTGCCTCTGTGTTTAGTTGTAACTTGAGGATGTGCAGGTACTGTATCTGGCTCTGTGTTTAGTGGTAACCTGTGGATGCGTAGGCACTGTATCTGGCTTTGTGTTTTGTAGTAACCTGTGGATGTGTAGGCACTGTAATTGGCTCTGTGTTTAGTTGTAACTTGAGGATGTGTAGGTACTGTATCTGGCTCTGTGTTTAGTGGTAACTTGTGGATGCGTAGGCACTGTATCTGGCTTTGTGTCTTGTAGTAACCTGTGGATGTGTAGGCATTCTTTCTGGCCATGTGTTTAATAATAATCAGTGGATGTGTAGGCACTGTAACTGGCTCTGTGTTTAATGGTAACCTGTGAATGTGTTTGAGTTGTTTCTGGTAGTGAATGAGGAAAGCAGAAGGTGGTGGGACCAGAAGCTAAGACTCCATCGCTGCAACCACATATTGCTTAGTATATATTTAAGAAAATACACACACACACACACACACACACACACACACACACACACACACACACACACACACACACACACACACACACACACATACATATACACATACATACATACATATATTTCAAATGCTTAACAAATTAAAAACAGGAGAAATTATTTGCAAACATTGTCTCTACGCCCACAGCAGGACTCAAACCTGCTAACTCTGTATCAAAGTGCACAGTACTTTACCACGACACTTGACCTGCGATAAATATGGGCGCTTAGTCGAGGATAAGCGATGTTTCCCATACCCCCGGGCACCAAGCTCGTTTTGAAAGTTATTTCATCGAATCCTGCCACATGCAGTGGACAACGAAAGAAATTTGAAATGCTTAACAATTCGCAAACAGGCGAAATTATTTACAAACATTGTCTCTACGTCCACAGCAGTACTCTATGTTACAGTTAGCAGGTTCGAATCCTGCTGTGGACGTAGAGATAATGTTTATATATGTATATATATATATATATATATATATATATATATATATATATATAGAGAGAGAGAGAGAGAGAGAGAGAGAGAGAGAGAGAGAGAGAGAGAGAGAGAGAGAGAGAGAGAGAGAGAGAGAGAGAGAGAGAGAGAGAGAGAGAGAGAGAGAGAGAGAGAGAGAGAGAGAGAGAGAGAGAGAGAGAGAGAGAGAGAGAGAGAGAGAGAGAGAGAGAGAGAGAGAGAGGATGAACCAGAAAGACTGGGCGTCGTATTCACCTTGAGTAGCTCGGACATCGAGGACATCATATATGAAAGGCTCCTCGGAGCTAGTGATCACGTGGTTCTGAGCTTTGAATGCATAATAGAGTTACAAGTGGAGAGGGTAACAGGAGTAGGACGGAAAAAGCCACACTACAAAAGAGGGGACTGCACAGGCATGAAGAACTTTCTGCAAGAGGATCAGTAGGAAAGAGAACTGGTAGGAAAATCAGTAAACAAATTGATTGACTACGTGACAAGAAAATGCAAGGAGGCAGAGCAGAGGTTTGTTCCTAAAAGCAACAGAAATAATGGAAAGACCAGAACGAGCCCCTGGTTTACCCAAAGGTGTAGGAAAGCAAAAACTAAGTGCATTAAAGAATGGAAAAAAGCACAGAACACTAAGAACCCATGAAAATGAAGAGATACGAGTATGCACAGATAAGTAGGGAGACTCAGCGACAGTGCGAAAATGGCATTGCATCGAAAGTCAAGTCTGACCCTAAGCTGTTGTATAGCCACATCAAGAGGAAGACAACAGTCAAGTACCAGGCCATCAGGCAGAGGAAGGAAGGTAAGGAGCTCTGAAAAAATACCAAGAAGTATGTGAGGAGCTCAACATGAGATTTAAGGAAGAATCTACAGTGGAGACAGAAAGGACTCTGGGAAGTCAAAATAGGGGGGTACACCAACAAGGTATGTACCAACAAGTGCTTGATGAAATACACACAACCGAGGAGGAGGTGAAGAAGCTAAATGAACCTGAAACCTCAAAGGTGGTGGGACCACACAACAGCTCTTTGTGGGTCCTTAGAGAGGGAGCAGAGATGTTGTGACAGACACGAGGCACTAAACTTCATACCTTTGTCACTAACATGTATAGCATGCAAAGTCTTGGAAAAGATTATCAAGAGGAGAGTGGTGGAACACATAGAATGGAACAACCTTGTAAACGACAACCAGCACAAATTCAGGGAAGGAAAATCCTGTGTCAGTAACCTACTGGAGTTTTATGACAAGGTAATGGAAGTAAGGCACAAGAGAGAGGGGTGGGTAGATTGTATTTTCGTGGACTGCAAGGCCATCGACACAGTTCCTCACAAGAGATTAGTGCAAAAGATGGATGATCAGGCATTCATAACAGGAAGGGCACTGCAGTGGACCAGGGAATACCTGACAGAGGCAACAACGAGTCATGGTACTTGACAAGGTGTCAGAGTGGGCGCCTGTGATGAGTGGGGTTCCACAGGATTAGTCCTAGGACCAGTACTGATTTTGGTGTATGTAAATGACATGACGGAAGGGATAAACTCAGAAATGTCCCTGTTTGCAGATGATGTGAGGTTAATGAGGAGAATTAAATCTGATGAGGATCAAGCAGGACTACTAAGATACCTGGACAGGCTGCAGTCCTGGTCCAGCAAAGTCATGAAGAACGGAAAGGCAAAGAAGACCACAGACAGAGTACAGGCTACGTGGCCAAAGACTGCAAACCTCACTCAGAGAAAAGGATCTTGGGGTGAATATAATACCGAGCACATCTCCTGAGGCACATCAACCAGATAACTGCTGCAACAAATGGGCGCCTGGCAAACCTGAGAGTAGCGTTCCGATACCTCAGTAAGGAATCGTTCGAGACTCTGTACACCATGTACGTCAGGCCCATCCCACTAACAAAACATTTGCCCAACCCAATTTTCAATGATACCCAAGAAAAGAGCTCTGATAACTATCCACTCATTTGCAAGTCCCACTCAAATTCAACTCCTCTCACTCATATATTTATCCAACCTAAATTTGAAACTACCCAAAGTCCTAGCCTCAGTAACCCAACTAGGTAGACTATTCCACTCATCAACTACCCTATTTCCAAACCAATACTTTCCTATGTCCTTTCTAAATCTAAACTTGTCTAATTTAAATCCATTACTGCAGGTTCTCTCTTGGAAAGATATCCTCAAGACCTTATTAATATCACCTCTATTAATACCCATCTTCCACTTATTCACTTCGATCATGTCTCCCCTCATTCTTCGTCTAACAAAGAATGTAATTTTAGAGTAATTTTAGCTCCGTGAAGACCTGTTTGTGTTCTCTCTGTGAATCTGAACCAGGATGCTCTCTCTTGAGCAACTTTACCAGCAGCTGAAAGAAGAGCTTAGGGTTGCTAAGCAGGAGATACCGTGATTAATGGAGAAGAGCAAAAGGATTCGAAGTAATCTTCTTGTTGTGAGTCCCCAGGTTAAGAGGGGAACTTGGTCAGTGGCTGGGCAACATGGAACAAAGCTGAGGATCAAGAAGACTGTTGGAGAGGCAGAAACAACGAGAACCCAGAAGACTACTGTGGAAACTTCCAATTCATTTTCGGTGCTACCTGACGAATGTGAGTGTTCTACTGGGAATGTCACAACGAGCACCAGGGAAGCATTGGCTGACGTGAGTGAGACATCCCTAGAAGCCCCAACGAAAACCATCGAGAACATCTTGACGAATTCCACAAGTGAAGGTGTAATGCTACCTGACGAATGCGAGTCGACTACTGGGAGCATCACGATGGACGACGCCAAGGAAGGTAAAAACATTGTAGCTGTTGGGGATAGCCAGATTAGGTACATGGATAGGGCATTCTGCTTGAAGGATAGGAGTAGGAAGCAGAGAGTGTGTTTTCCAGGGGCTGGGATGAAGGATATTGTTAGCCATCTGGATGACATCATCAGAGGTAATGGGAGCAATCCTATTATCTGTCTCAGTGCTGTAGGCAATAATGTTGGCAGACGTAGGAGTGAGGACCTGATTAGCAGGTTTAGGTCAGCAATAGAGATAATTAGGAGGAAGGGTGGGAAACCTGTCATATGTGGCATTTTGCCAAGGAAAGGAGTTGGAAATGAATGGTTGTCCAGGGCAATTGGTGTCAATTGTTGGCTGGCCAAATACTGTAAGGAAATTCAGTAACATTCATTGACAACTGGGACCTCTTCTATGGCAGAAATGATATGTATGCCAGGGATGGGGTTAACTTATCTAGGTGTGGGGTGGGAGCACTGGCCAATGCAGTGGAGGGAGCAGTTAGGTCTTTAAACTAGAAATAGATAGTGATATGGGTTTACGTGGAAAATCAATGAATTTTGAGTGTAGCGACACTGTGAGTTTTAAGGAAACCAATTATAGGCAGAATGAGGAAGAGTTGCTGATGAACATAGGAAAGCCACTAGCATTAGGTGATAAGGAGAGTAACAGGCACAGTGGAGGAACAGAAATCAGGAAGAAAAACAGAGAAGGGAGGGTCCTTGAATATACATTACACAAATAGTCGTAGTGCTAGAAATAAGATGGACGAGTTGAGACTAGTTGCTAGTACAGGTAACATTGATGTATTTGCCTTAACTGAGACGTGGTTCAATACGAAAAATCGGGACATGCCTGCTGAATGTCACATACAGGGTTTTAAATTGTTTCAAGTAGACAGAAGTATCGGGAAGGGGGGTGGGGTGGCACTGTATGTCCGAGATCGCTTGAGCTGTTGCATAAAAACGGGTATTAAGTCTGAAAAAAACACATACAGAGTCTGTTTGGATAGAATTTTCAGAGGGATATGAAAAATTGATTTTATATGTAATATACCGTCCCCTAAACTTAGATAGGGACCAAAGAAGACTACTATGGGAGGAAATTGTTAAGGCCACAAGGCATGATAATGTAGTAATTCAAGGAGACTTTAACTTTAGTCATATTCAGGATTGTTTTTTGAAGCAGTTTGTGACAGAGCCTACAAGGAGAAATAACCTGCTTGACTTAGTTCTGGCAAACCATGAATCCCTTGTTAATAATTTAAAAATTTCAGAGGAACTTGGAGTTAGCGACCACAAATCAATTACATTTAGCATTGAATGGAAGTATGATAGTAGGCATAACTCAGTAACAGTTCCAGATTTTCGCTTAGCAGATTACAATGGGCTTAGAGAACACTTTTCATCTGTGGACTGGGGTAACGAAGAGAACTATCAATATGACAGCTTTCTTAACGCAATACATGCTGCCCAAAGGACATTTATCCCATATAAGGAAATTAGATCGAATAGAAATGACCCCAAATGGATGAATAATAGGCTCAAATATCTTTTAGGACAGAGGAAGGGAATTTATAGGCGAATCAAAAGAGGTGAGGGTCATCTTATGAATCAGTATATTGACATTAAGAGGGACGTTAAAATGGGGATAAGAAAAGCTAAACGGGACTATGAAATTAAAGTTGCCAGCGATTCGACAACTAACCCAAAAAGTTTTTTCCAGGTTTATGGAACAAAAGTTAGAGATAAGATAGGTCCCCTTAAAAATAACTCTGGGCATCTCACTGACAAGGAGAATGAAATGTGCTCTATTCTTAAGGTCTAGAGGATATCTCTCCAGGAGATAACCCGCAGTAATGGATTCAAATTGGACAAGTTTAGATTTAGAAGGGATGTAGGAAAGTATTGGTTTGGAAATAGGGTAGTTGATGAGTGGAACAGTCTACCTAGTTGGGTTATTGAGGCTAAAACCTTAGGTAGTTTCAAATTTAGGTTGGATAAATACATGAGTGAGAGGGGTTGGATTTGAGTTGGAGTTGCATATGAGAGTGGATAGAATTATCAGAGCTTATTTCTTAGGTGGCATTGAAAATTGGGTAGAGCAAATGTTTTGCTAGTGGGATGGATTGTAAAGGACCTGCCAAGTATGGGCCAACAGGCCTGCTGCAGTGTTCCTCCTCTCTTATGTTCTTATGTAATGCTATGTATTAATTTAGTCATTCTACGCTGAATGTTTTCTAACGAATTTATGTCCGTTCTGTAATATGCAGACCAGAACTGTGCTGCATAATCTAGGTGAGGCCTTACTAATGATGTATAAAGCTGAAGTACAACCTCTGGACTTCTGTTGCTTACACTTCTTGATATAAATCCCAATAATCTATTTGCCTTATTACGTTCGCTTAGGCACTGCTGCCTTGGTATAAGGTTGCTGCTCACCATAACCCCTAAGTCCTTTCCTTAGCTCAGTGGTGACGTGTACTTAGCTCAGTGGTGACGTGTACTTAGCTCTGTCAGTGGTGACTTGTACTTAGCTCTGTGAAGACCTGTTTGTGTGCTCTCTGTGAATCTGAACCAGGATGCCCTCTCTTCACCAACTTTACCAGCAGCTGAAAGAAGAGCTTAGGGTTGCTAAGCAGGAGATACGGTGATTAACGGAGGAGAACAAGAGGATTCAAAGTAATCCTCCTGTTGTGAGTCTCCAGGTTAAGAGGGAAGCTTGGTCAGTGGCCGGGCAACAGGGAACCAAGCTGAGGATCAAGAAGACTGTTGGAGAGGCAGAAACAACGAGGACCCAGAAGACTACTGTGGAAACTTCCAACCCATTTTCGGTGCTACCTGACGAATGTGGGTGTTCTTCTGGGAATGTCACAAAGAGCACCAAGGAACCATTGGCTGACGGGAGTGAGGCACCCCTAGAAACCCCAACGAAAACCATCGAGAACATGTTGACGAATTCCACAAGTGAAGGTGTAGCGCTACCTAACGAATGCGAGTCGACTACTGGGAACATCATGACGAACGTCGCCAAGGAAAGTAAAAACATTGTTGCTGTTGGGGATAGCCAGATTAGGTACATGGAGAGGGCATTCTGCTTGAAGGATAGGAGTAGGAGGCAGAGAGTGTGTTTTCCTAAGGCTGGGATGAAGGATATTGTTAGCTGTCTGGATGACATCATGAGAGGTAATGGGAGCAATCCTATTATCTGTCTCGGTGCTGGAGGCAACGATGTTGGGAGATGTAGGAGTGAGGACCTGATTAGCAGGTATAGGTCAGCTATAGAGATGATTAGGAGGAAGGGTGGGAACCCTGTCATATGTGGTATTTTGCCAAGGAGAGGAGTTGGAAATGAATGGTTGTCCAGAGCAATTGGTGTCAATTGCTGGCTGGACAAATACTGTTAGGAAAATGCGGTAACATTCATTGACAACTGGAACCTCTTCTATGGCAGAAATGACATGTATGCCAGCAATGGGGTTCACTTATCTAGGTGTGGGGTGGGAGCACTTGCCAATGCAGTGGAGGGAGCTGTTAGGTCTTTAAACTAGGAATAGTTACTGGTATGGGTTTTGGTGGGAAAACAGTGAAGTAGCAGAGTAGTAATATGAGTACTAGGAGGTCTAGTAATAGGCAAAATGAGGTGGATATTGGAAAGCCAGTGGCACTAATTGACAAGGACAATAATAGGTTTAGTGAATAACAGAAAAGAGCAGGAAGGTTAAAGAGAAAGGAGGGTCCTTAAATACATATTACACAAATAGTCGTAGTGCTAGGAATAAGATGGACGAGTTGAGGCTAGTTGCTAGTGCAGGTAACATTGATGTATTTGCCATAACTGAGACGTGGTTTAATTCAAAATGTCGGGACATGCTTGCGGAATGTCACATTCAGGGTTTTAAATTGTTCCAAGTAGATAGAAGTATCGGGAAGGGGGGTGGGGTGGCATTGTATGTCCGAGATCGCTTGAACTGTTGCATAAAAACGGGTATTAAGTCTGAAGTAACACATACAGAGTCTGTTTGGATAGAATTTTCAGAGGGGCATAAAAAATTAATTTTAGGAGTGATATACCGTCCCCGAAACTTAGGTAGGGACCAAGGGAGACTACTATGGGAGAAAATTGTTAAGGCCACAAGGCACGATAATGTAGTAACTCTAGGAGACTTTAACTTTAGTCATATTGATTGGAATTTCTTGACTGGGAATTTAGAATCATACAACTTCCTAGAAGTAGTTCAGGATTGTTTTTTCAAACAGTTTGTGACAGAACCTACAAGGGGTAATAACCTGCTTGACTTAGTTCTGGCAAACAATGAATCCCTAGTTAATAATTTAGAAATTTCAGAGGAACTGGGTGCTAGCGACCACAAATCAATTACATTTAATATTGAATGGAAGTATGATAGTAGGGATAACTCAGTAACAGTCCCAGATTTTCGCTTAGCAGATTACGATAGGCTTAGAGAACACTTATCATCTGTTGACTGGGGTAACGAAGAGAGCTATCAATATGACAGTTTTCTGAACACTATACATGCTGCTCAAAGAACGTTTATCACGTATAAAGAAATTAGATCAAATAGAAATGACCCAAAAGTGGATGAATAATAGGCTGAAATATCTACTGGGACATAAGAAAGGAATTTATAGGCGTATGAAAAGATGTGAGGGTCATCTTATGAATCAGTACATTGACATTAAGAGGGACATTAAAAAGGGGGTAAGAAAAGCTGAAAGGGACTATGAAATTAAAGTTGCTAGGGATTCTAAAACTAACCCAAAAAGTTTTTTCCAGGTCTATAGAACAAAAGTTAGAGATAAGATAGGTCCCCTTAAAAATAAATATGGGCATCTTACTGATAAAGTGAATGAAATGTGCTCGATTTTAAATAATTTTTTTCTCTCGGTTTTTACACAGGAAGACACTAACAATATTCCAGTAGTTAATTTTTATAGCGGGCCAGAAGAAGATAAATTATGTAACATCAGTCACTAGTGAAATGGTTGTGAAGCAGATAGACCGGCTGAAGCAAAATAAGTCACCGGGTCCTGATGAGGTTTTTTCAAGGGTTCTTAAAGAATGCAAAATGAAGCTGTGTGAACCATTAACTAATATTTTTAATTTATCTCTTCAAACAGGTGTAGTGTCTGATATGTGGAAGATAGCTAATGTAATTCCTATTTTTAAATCAGGGGACAAGTCGTTACCGTCAAATTACCGCCCAATAAGCCTGACCTCAATTGTAGGCAAATTACTAGAGTCAATTATAGCTGAGATTATAAGAAGCCATCTCGATAAGCATAGCTTGATTAAAGATACTCAACATGGATTCACAAGAGGCCGGTCTTGTCTAACAAATTTATTAACTTTCTTCAGTAAAGCTTTTGAGGCTGTTGACCACGATAAAGAATTTGATATTATTTACTTAGATTTTAGTAAGGTTTTTGATAGAGTTCCGCACCAAAGACTGTTAAAGAAATTGGCAGCTCATGGCATTGGGGGAAGGGTGCTCTCGTGCTTCGAATCATGGCTCACAGACAGGAAGCAGAGAGTGTCCATAAATGGGATTAAATCCGAGTGGGGATCTGTAACTAGTGGCGTTCCACAGGGATCAGTCTTGGACCCGTTGTTGTTTATAATATATATGAAGGATCTTGATGAGGGAATTACTAGTGATATGAGCAAATTCGCCGATGACACAAAGATAGGTAGGATAATTGATTCAAACGTAGATGTTAGGGAACTTCAGGAGGATTTGAAGAGGCTCAGGAGTTTACCTGGAGTTTACCTGGAGAGAGTTTCGGGGGTCAACGCCCCCGCGGCCCGGTCTGTGACCAGGCCTCCTGGTGGATCAGCGCCTGATCAACCAGGCTGTTGCTGCTGGCTGCACGCAAACCAACGTACGAGCCACAGCCCGGCTGATCAGGAACTGACTTTAGGTGCTTGTCCAGTGCCAGCTTGAAGACTGCCAGGGGTCTGTTGGTAATCCCCCTTATGTGTGCTGGGAGGCAGTTGAACAGTCTCGGGCCCCTGACACTTATTGTATGGTCTCTTAACGTGCTAGTGACACCCCTGCTTTTCATTGGGGGGATGGTGCATCGTCTGCCAAGTCTTTTGCTTTCGTAGTGAGTGATTTTCGTGTGCAAGTTCGGTACTAGTCCCTCTAGGATTTTCCAGGTGTATATAATCATGTATCTCTCCCTCCTGCGTTCCAGGGAATACAGGTTTAGAAACCTCAAGCGCTCCCAGTAATTGAGGTGTTTTATCTCCGTTATGCGCGCCGTGAAAGTTCTCTGTACATTTTCTAGGTCGGCAATTTCACCTGCCTTGAAAGGTGCTGTTAGAGTGCAGCAATATTCCAGCCTAGATAGAACAAGTGACCTGAAGAGTGTCATCATGGGCTTGGCCTCCCTAGTTTTGAAGGTTCTCATTATCCATCCTGTCATTTTTCTAGCAGATGCGATTGATACAATGTTATGGTCCTTGAAGGTGAGATCCTCCGACATAATCACTCCCAGGTCTTTGACGTTGGTGTTTCGCTCTATTTCGTGGCCAGAATTATAACCCTAGCACTTATAAGTTAAATGATGTAGAACTTAGCCATACAGATTGCTAAAAGGACCTGGGGGTTATGGTGAGCAGCAACCTTAAACCAAGACAGCAATGCCTAAGCGTACGTAATAAGGCAAATAGATTACTGGGATTTATATCAAGAAGTGTAAGCAACAGAAGTCCAGAGGTCATATTGCAGCTTTATACATCATTACTAAGGCCTCACCTAGATTATGCAGCTCAATTCTGGTCTCCATATTACAGAATGGACATAAGTTCCTTAGAAAACATTCAGCGTAGGATGACTAAATTAATACATAGCATTAGAAATCTTACTTATGAAGAAAGATTGAAGACTCTTAACTTACAGGCAAGCGTAGAAGTGAGGATTTAGTTAGAAAGTTCAGGACAGCTATAGACATAATTAGGAAGAAGGGGGGGTCGCCCTGTTATATGTGGGATTTTGCCAAGAAGAGGCGTTGGTAATGAATGGTTGTCCAGAGCAATTGGTATTAATTGTTGGCTGGATAAACACTGTAAGGATAATGCAGTACCATTCATTGACAACTGGGACAACTTCTATGGCCGAAATGACATGTATTCCAGGGATGGGGTTCACTTATCCAGGGCAGGTGTGGGTTTTCTTGCTAACTCAGTTGAGGGGGTTGTTAGGACTTTAAACTAGGATTAGTTAGAGGTATGGGTTTAGAAATGATAAATAATGAGTATGGATATATTGACTTATGCTCTGATGTTAAGAATCTTAATAGTAACTGTCTAGGAGTAACTCTGGGTAATGATAATTTCAGAAATTGTGTTAAAACAAAGATGACTAGGAAAAATGAGGAGAAGAAAAAACATATGAAGGTGTTTTATGCTAACAGTCGAAGTGCAAGAAATAAAATTAATGAACTACGTTTGGTAGCATGTCTTGGGAACTTTGATATCATTGCATTAACTGAAACGTGGTATGATTTAAAGAGTCGGGATATGACTGCTGAGTGTAATATTCAGGGATTTAAGTTGTTCAATGTGGATAGATCTAATGGGAAGGGGGGAGGAGTTGCATTGTATGTTCGAGAAAATATTAATTGTTGCATAAAAACAGGTATAAAAATGGATGGAGCAGTAACAGAGTCTGTTTGGGTGGAGTTCGTGGAGGGTCAAGAAAAACTAATTCTAGGTGTAATATACCGACCTCCAAGCTTGGATCAAGATAGAGGGAGATTTCTTTGGGACGAAATTGTTAGGGCTTCTGGACACAGTAACATAGTCATAGTAGGGGACTTTAACTTTAGTGAAATTGACTGGAATTCTTTAACAGGTAATCTAGAGTCCAGTGACTTTATGGAAACAGTTCAGGACTGTTTTCTGAAACAGAGCGTAACTGAGCCTACCAGGGGTAATAATTTGCTAGACCTAGTCTTGTCAAATAATTCAATTCAATTCAAAGTTTATTCTCTATAAGGATTACAATGCTGAGTTTACAGAAATTTGGTTATTGTTTGGTTTACATGTAGTAAAATTGTGATTACAGAGTGTACCACTAGAACCCTTAGCATGGCTAGGCATTTCGGGCATACTCAGTTTTATTCTTAATTGTAAAATATTACAAATTATGAGGTAAGTTGGTATTATGGCTAAGTGACTAAATACTAGTTTATGAGTTTAGCAATGTGAATGCTTTTGTTTTGGCACAGTATATAGTATCACTCGTGAATAATCTGGAGATCACTGAAGAGCTTGGCGCAAGTGATCACAAATCCATCACTTTCAGCATTAATTGGGAATGCAAGAATAATGATAATACAGTAAAAATCCCTGATTTTCGTTCTGCCGATTATAATGGACTTAGGGAACATCTGTCTAATCTTGATTGGGGTTATCTAGCTAATGATTTTATTGACGATAATCATACTTATGAATATGAAGGGATCTGCTTTTATGATTGTTTTCTTAGTAATGTACACAGTGCCCAGAGTATATACATTCCCCAGAGAGAAATTAGGTCTAATAATAACGATCCCAAATGGGTTAACAGGAGGCTAAAACATCGATTAGGGGAGAAAAGGGGAATTTATAGGCGCATCAGAAGAGGAGAGGTTAACCTTACTGACCAATATGTTCAGCTTAAAAGAGAAGTAAAAAAGGCGATTAGAAAGGCTAAACGTGACTATGAAATTAGAGTTGCTAATGAATCAAAGACTAATCCAAAGGGGTTCTTTCAAGTGTATAGGACGAAGGTGAAGGAAAAAGTAGGACCTCTGAAAACTGGGAATGGACAGCTGACGGATAATGAACTGGAAATGTGTTCCTTATTTAATGACTACTTTCTGTCAGTTTTTACACAGGAAGATGTAAATGAGATTCCAGTAATTAACAATTATTTAGTTCCTGATGAATTTAAGTTAACTAATATTACTGTCACGAGGGACATGGTTATTAAACAGATAGACAAACTGAAACAAAATAAGTCCCTGGGACCCGATGAGTTGTTTTCAAGGGTACTTAAGGAATGCAAGATGGAGCTTAGTCAGCCATTAACGAGTGTATTCAATGCGTCCATCCTTACCAGTGTTGTGCCAGAGTTATGGAAGATGGCTAATGTGGTTCCTATATTCAAATCAGGGGATAAGTCCACTCCTTCAAATTACCGTCCAATAAGCCTGACATCTATAGTGGGCAAGTTATTAGAATCAATTATAGCTGACATTATCAGAAGTCACCTTGAAGAGCATAACTTGATAAATGAATCTCAGCATGGATTCACGAGAGGTCGTTCCTGCCTGACAAACTTGCTGACGTTCTTCAATAGAACATTTGAGGCAGTTGACAGTGATAAGGAATATGATATTGTTTATTTGGATTTTAGTAAAGCCTTCGACAGAGTACCTCACAAGAGACTCTTAAGAAAAGTGGCAGCTCATGGTATAGGAGGTAAAGTTCTAGCATGGATTGAGGCATGGCTTACCAATAGAAAGCAGAGAGTTACAATTAATGGAGTGAAATCTGAATGGGGATTAGTAACTTGTGGCGTTCCACAAGGATCAGTTTTAGGCCCTCTCCTGTTCATAATTTACATTAATGACCTTGATGACGGGATTACTAGTGACATGAGTAAGTTTGCTGATGATACAAAGATAGGCCGTATAATTCACTCTGAGGAGGATATCAATGAACTCCAGGACGATTTGAACAAACTAATGTCTTGGCCTGAAAAATGGCAGATGAAGTTTAATGTGGATAAGTGTAAGGTACTTGCCCTTGGTAATGAAAATAACCCTCGAAGCTATAATCTAGGTGAAGTAGAGCTTGGTCATACAGAATGTGAAAAAGACTTGGGAGTCATGGTAAGCAGAAATCTAAAGCCAAGACAGCAGTGCCTTAGTGTGCGCAACAAGGCCAACAGATTACTTGGATTTATAAGAACATAAGAACATAAGAAAGGAGGAACACTGCAGCAGGCCTGTTGGCCCATACTAGGCAGGTCCTTTACAATTTATCCCACTAACAAACATTTGACCAACCCAATTTTCAATGCCACCCAAGAAACAAGCTCCGATGTGCAAGTCCCTCTCAAATCCAACCCCTCCCACTCATGTACTTATCCAACCTAAATTTGAAACTACCCAAAGTCCTAGCCTCAATAACCCAACTAGGTAGACTGTTCCACTCATCAACTACCCTATTTCCAAACCAATACTTTCCTATGTCCTTTCTAAATCTAAACTTATCTAATTTAAATCCATTACTGCGGGTTCTCTCTTGGAGAGATATCCTCAAGACCTTGTTAATATCCCCTTTATTAATACCTATCTTCCACTTATACACTTCGATCAGGTCTCCCCTCATTCTTCGTCTAACAAGTGAATGTAACTTAAGAGTCTTCAATCTTTCTTCATAAGGAAGATTTCTAATGCTATATATTAATTTAGTCATCCTACGCTGAATGTTTTCTAACGAATTTATGTCCATTCTGTAATATGGAGACCAGAATAGAGCTGCATAAACTAGGTGAGGCCTTACTAATGATGTATAAAGCTGCAGTATGACCTCTGGACTTCTGTTGCTTACACTTCTTGATATAAATCCCAGTAATCTATTTGCCTCATTACGTACGCTTAGGCATTGCTGTCTTGGTTTAAGGTTGCTGCTTACCATAACCCCCAAGTCCTTTTCGCAATCTGTATGGCTAAGTTCTACATTATTTAACTTATAAGTGCTAGGGTTATGGACACTCCCGACCTTCAGAACCTTGCATTTATCTACATTGAACTGCATCTGCCACTTTTCTGTCCAAGAGTAGAGTTTGTCTAAATCCTCCTGAAGTTCCCTAACATCTACGTTTGAAACAATTATCCTACCTGTCTTCGTGTCATCGGCGAATTTGCTCATATCACTAGTAATTCCTTCATCAAGATCATTGATATATATTATAAACAACAACGGGCCCAAGACTGATCCCTGTGGAACGCCACTTGTTACTGATCCCCACTCGGATTTAATCCCATTTATGGACACTCTCTGCTTCCTGTCTGTGAGCCATGATTCGATCCACGAGAGCACCCTTTCCCCAATGCCATGAGCTGCCACTTTCTTTAACAGTCTATGGTGCAGAACTCTATCAAAAGCCTTACTAAAATCTAAGTAAACAATATCAAATTCTTTATCGTGGTCAACAGCCTCAAAAGCTTTACTGAAGAAAGTTAATAAATTAGTTAGACAAGACCGGCCTCTTGTGAATCCATGCTGAGTATCCTTAATCAAGCTATGCTTATCGAGATGGCTTCTTATAATCTCAGCTATAATTGACTCTAGTAATTTGCCTACAATTGAGGTCAGGCTTATTGGGCGGTAATTTGATGGTAACGACTTGTCCCCTGTTTTAAAAATAGGAATTACATTAGCCATCTTCCACATATCAGACACTACACCTGTTTGAAGAGATAAATTAAAAATATTAGTTAATGGTTCACAGACTTCCATTTTGCATTCCTTAAGAACCCTTGAAAAAACCTCATCAGAACCCGGTGACTTATTTTGCTTCAGTCGGTCTATCTGCTTCACAACCATTTCACTAGTGACTGTGATGTTACATAATTTATCTTCTTCTGATCCACTATAAAAATTAATTACCGGAATATTATTAGTGTCTTCCTGTGTAAAAACCAAGAGAAAATAATTATTTAAAATCGAGCACATTTCATTCTCTTTGTCAGTAAGATGCCCATAGTTATTTTTAAGGGGACCTATCTTATCTCTGACTTTTGTTCTATAGACCTGGAAAAAACTTTTTGGGTTAGTTTTAGAATCCCTAGCAACTTTAATTTCATAGTCCCTTTTAGCTTTTCTTATCCCCTTTTTAATGCCCCTCTTAATGTCAATATACTGATTCATAAGATGACCCTCGCTTCTTTTGATAAGCCTATAAATACCTTTCTTATGCCCTAGTAGATATTTCAGCCTATTATTCATCCATTTTGGGTCATTTCTATTTGATCTAATTTCCTTATAAGGGATAAACGTTCTTTGAGCAGCATGCATTGTGTTCAGAAAACTGTCATATTGATAGCTCTCTTCGTTACCCCAGTCAACAGATGATAAGTGTTCTCTAAGCCCATCGTAATCTGCTAAGCGAAAATCTGGGACTGTTACTGAGTTATCCCTACTATCATACTTCCATTCAATTCTAAATGTAATTGATTTGTGGTCGCTAGTACCCAGTTCCTCTGAACCTTCTAAATTATTAACAAGGGATTCATTGTTTGCCAGAACTAAGTCAAGCAGGCTATTACCCCTTGTAGGTTCTGTCACAAACTGCTTCAAAAAACAATCCTGAACTACTTCTAAGAAATCGTATGATTCTAAATTCCCAGTCAAGAAATTCCAATCAATATGACTAAAGTTAAAGTCTCCTAGAATTACTACATTATCGTGCCTTGTGGCCCTAACAATTTCCTCCCATAGTAGTCTCCCCTGGTCCCTATCTAAATTTGGGGGACGGTATATCACACCTAAAATAAATTTTTCATGCCCCTCTGAAAATTCTATCCAAACAGACTCTGTATGTGTTACTTCAGACTTAATACCCGTTTTTATGCAACAGTTCAAGCGATCTCGGTCATACAATGCCACCCCACCCCCCTTCCCGACACTTCTATCTACTTGGAACAATTTAAAACCCTGAATGTGACATTCTGCAGGCATGTCCCGACTTTTTGAATTAAACCACGTCTCAGTAATGGCAAATACATCTATGTTACCTGCACTAGCAACTAGTCTCAACTCGTCCATCTTCCTGCTCCTTTCTGTTATTCCATTAAACCTATTACTGTCCTTGTCAATTAGTGCCACTGGCTTTCCAATATCCACCTCATTTTGCCTATTACTAGTTCTCCTAGTACTCATGTTACTACCCTGCGACTTCACAGTTTTCCCGCCAAAACCCATACCACTAACTATTCCTAGTTTAAAGACCTAACAGCTCCCTCCACTGCAGTTGCCAGTGCTCCCACCCCAGACCTAGATAAGTGAACCCCATCCCTGGCATACATGTCATTTCTGCCATAGAAGAGGTCCCAGTTGTCAATGAATGTTACCGCATTTTCCTTACAGTATTTGTCCAGCCAGCAATTGACACCAATTGCTCTGGACAACCATTCATTTGCACCTCCTCTCCTTGGCAAAATGCCACATATGACAGGTTTCCCACCCTTCCTCCTAATTACCTCTATTGCTGACCTATACCTGCTAATCAGGTCCTCACTCCTACGTCTGCCAACATCGTTGCCTCCAGCACTGAGACAGATAATAGGATTGCTCCCATTACCTCTCATGATGTCATCCAGACGGCTAACAATATCCTTCATCCCAGCCCCAGGAAAACACACTCTCTGCCTCCTACTCCTATCCTTCAAGCAGAATGCCCTATCCATGTACCTAATCTGGCTATCCCCAACAACAACAATGTTTTTACCTTCCTTGGCGTCGTCCGTCGTGATGCTCCGAGTAGTCGACTCACATTCGCCAGGTAGCATTACACCACTTGTAGAATTCGTCAAGACGTTCTCGATGGTCTTCGTTGGGGTTTCTAGGGATGTTTTACTCACGTCTGCCAATGCTTCTTTGGTGCTCGTTGTGGCATTCCCAGTAGAACACTCACATTCGTCGGGTAGCACCGAGAATGAGTTGGAAGTTTCCACGGTAGTCTTCTGGTTTCTCGTTGTTTCTGCCTCTCCAACCGTTTTCTTGATCTTCAGCTTGGTTCCATGTTGCCCGGCCACTGACCAAGCTCCCCTCTTAACCTGGGGACTCACAACAGAAGGATTACTACGAATCCTCTTGTTCTCCTCCGTTAATCGCCGTATCTCCATCTTAGCAACTCTGAGCTCTTCTCTCAGCTGCTGGTAAAGTTGCTCAAGAGAGGGCATCCTGGTACAGATTCACAGAGAGCACACAAACAGGTCTTCACAGAGCTAAGTACACGTCACCACTGAGCTAAGTACACGTGCCCCTCCGAAAATTCTACCCAAACAGACTCATTATGTGTTTTGGACTTTATACCAGTTTTTATGCAACAATTTAAACGATCTCGGACATTGACTGTCACCCCACCCCCATTTCCGATATTTCTGTCTACTTGGAACAATTTAAAACCCTGAATGTAACATTCAGCAGGCATGTCCCTATTTTTCATATTAAACCACGTCTCATTTATGGCAAAAACATCGATGTTACCTGCACTTGCAACTAATCTCAATTTGTCCATCTTATTTCTCACACTACGACTGAACATTAAAATGGTATAAAATACCGACAGGTTGTTAGGTAAGACACATATGCAACAGTTAGGTATCTTTATTTCGAAACGTTTCGCCTACACAGTAGGCTTCTTCAGTCGAGTACAGAAAAGTTGATAGAAGCAGAAGATACTTGAAGACGATGTAATCAGTCCATCACCCTTAAAGTTTTGAGGTGGTCAGTCCCTCAGTCTGGAGAAGAGCATTGTTCCATAGTATGAAACAATATGGAGATGAAGTGACAGGATGGAGCCTTATATAGCGCCAAGAGGTGAGACGTAGGTCACTAGAAGAGGTAAGAACTCAGATGTTGGGAGGTCAGGTCCCTCTCAAATCCAGCCGTTCTCACTAGTGGAGGTTGTCGAAGTTGATTGCAGGTCTGTACCAAGATACCCTTGTGTTGCAGTGTCTGACAGATTGAACATTAAAATGGTAAAAAATACCGACAGGTTGTTAGGTAAGACACATATGCAACAGTTAGGTATCTTTATTTCGAAACGTTTCGCCTACACAGTAGGCTTCTTCAGTCGAGTACAGAAAAGTTGATAGAAGCAGAAGATACTTGAAGACGATGTAATCAGTCCATCACCCTTAAAGTTTTGAGGTGGTCAGTCCCTCAGTCTGGAGAAGAGCATTGTTCCATAGTATGAAACAATATGGAGATGAAGTGACAGGATGGAGCCTTATATAGCGCCAAGAGGTGAGACGTAGGTCACTAGAAGAGGTAAGAACTCAGATGTTGGGAGGTCAGGTCCCTCTCAAATCCAGCCGTTCTCACTAGTGGAGGTTGTCGAAGTTGATTGCAGGTCTGTACCAATATACCCTTGTGTTGCAGTGTCTGACAGATTGAACATTAAAATGGTATAAAATACCGACAGGTGTGGGTTCCAAACTGGTGCCGCATACTCCAATATGAGCCTAACGTATACGGTGTACAGGGTCCTGAATGATTCCTTATTAAGATGTCGGAATGCTGTTCTGAGGTTTGCTAGGCGCCCATATGCTGCAGCAGTTATTTGGTTGATGTGCGCTTCAGGAGATGTGCCTGGTGTTATACTCACCCCAAGATCTTTTTCCTTGAGTGAGGTTTGTAGACTCTGACCCCCTAGACTGTACTCCGTCTGCGGCCTTCTTTGCCCTTCCCCAATCTTCATGACTTTGCACTTGGTGGGATTGAACTCCAGGAGCCAATTGCTGGACCAGGTCTGCAGCCTGTCCAGATCCCTTTGTAGTTCTGCCTGGTCTTCGATCGAGTGAATTCTTCTCATCAACTTCACGTCATCTGCAAACAGGGACACCTCAGTGTCTATTCCTTCCGTCATGTCGTTCACAAATACCAGAAACAGCACTGGTCCTAGGACTGACCCCTGCGGGACCCCGCTGGTCACAGGTGCCCACTCTGACACCTCGCCACGTACCATGACTCGCTGCTGTCTTCCTGAGAAGTATTCCCTGATCCATTGTAGTGCCTTCCCTGTTATCCCTGCTTGGTCCTCCAGTTTTTGCACCAATCTCTTGAGTGGAACTGTGTCAAACGCCTTCTTGCAGTCCAAGAAAATGCAATCCACCCACCCCTCTCTCTCTTGTCTTACTGCTGTCACCATGTCATAGAACTCCAGTAGGTTTGTGACACAGGATTTCCCGTCCCTGTAACCATGTTGGCTGCTGTTGATGAGATCGTTCCTTTCTAGGTGTTCCACCACTCTTCTCCTGATAATCTTCTCCATGATTTTGCATACTATACATGTCAGTGACACTGGTCTGTAGTTTAATGCTTCATGTCTGTCTCCTTTTTTAAAGATTGGGACTACATTTGCTGTCTTCCATGCCTCAGGCAATCTCCCTGTTTCGATAGAAGTATTGAATATTGTTGTTAGGGGTACACATAGCGCCTCTGCTCCCTCTCTCAATACCCATGGGGAGATGTTATCTGGCCCCATTGCCTTTCAGTTGTGTGCACTGTGTCCAGCACTTGGTGGTGTGCCCCACCTCTCCGTCTGTCTGGAGTCCCTTCTGTCTCCTCTGTGAACACTTCTTTGAATCTCTTGTTGAGTTCTTCACATACTTCACGGTCATTTCTTGTTGTCTCTCCTCCTTCCTTCCTTAGCCTGATTACCTGGTCCTTGACTGTTGTTTTCCTCCTGATGTGGCTGTACAACAGTTTCGGGTCAGATTTGGCTTTCGCTGCTATGTCATTTTCATATTGTCTTTGGGCCTCCCTTCTTATCTGTGCATATTCGTTTCTGGCTCTACGACTGTTCTCCTTATTCTCCTGGGTCCTTTGCCTTCTATATTTCTTCCATTCCCTAGCACACTTGGTTTTTGCCTCCCTGCACCTTTGGGTAAACCATGGGCTCATCCTGGCTTTTTCATTATTCCTGTTACCCTTGGGTACAAACCTCTCCTCAGCCTCCTTGCATTTTGTTTCTACATATTCCATCATCTCATTAACTGGCTTCCCTGCCAGTTCTCTGTCCCACTGAACCCCGTTCAGGTAGTTCCTCATTCCTGTGTAGTCCTTACGTGTTGGCACATGAAGTTTTCCAGTACCACCTCCATCATCTTAGCCTTCCATGTATCTTGGCCCCCATGTGGGTCCAAGTTCTCCCAATCGATCTCCTTGTGGTTAAAGTCACCCATGATCAGGAGCTTTGCCCTGCATGCATGAGCTCTTCTGGCCACTCTAGCCAGTGTGTCAACCATCGCTCTATTGCTCTCGTCGTACTCTTGCCTTGGCCTCCTGCTGTTCTGTGGTGGGTTATACATCACTGCTATTACCACCTTGGGACCTCCAGAGTGAAGTGTTCCCGCTATGTAATCACTTTCTTCTCCGCTGTCTCCTCTCTCCAGCTCATCAAAATTCCAGCGATTTTTGATCAGCAACGGCACTCCTCCACCCCCCCTGTTCCCTCTGTCTTTCCTCAGGATTTGGTATCCCGTTGGAAAGATGGCATCTGTTATCATACCTGTAAGCTTGGTTTCTGTGAGAGCTATGATGTCCGGTGATGCTTCTTTGACTCTTTCGTGCCACTCCTCCCACTTATTTGTTATTCCATCAGCGTTTGTGTACCATACCTTCAGTTTCCTTTCCAACACTGTGGTTTGGGGGGCCTGTGAGGGTGGGAGACCTGGTGGCATACTGTGGGATTCTATAGCTCGGTGTTGGGTGGAGGCTGTGGGTATGGATTGTAATGTGTGTTGGGATGGTGTGATAGGTTGTATGGTTCTGAGAATAGTTGTGTGTGTACTTGCCCTTGCTGTTCTGTTCTGCTCTGACTGACCTCTGCTGGTTCCATCCTTGTCTCTTTTCCTAGCTCCTTTCGCTTTTTTGTCCTCTCCCTCAGCTGCTGTCGTTCTGATTTTGTTCTGTCTCTGTCTAGGAACACCCTCTTGTACTCTTCCGAGTATTTCAATCGTGGTTTCTCTTGGAGGATCCTGTTCCGCACTGTTTCCGTCCTGAGAATCAGCTTGATTGGTCGGTTTCTCCCCTTCGAGTACCCCCCTATTCTCTGAAAATTTACAATCTCGTCCATCTCTTCACCTATTTCCGTGATGATTTTCTCAATCTACTTTCTTTCTTCCTGCTGCCTTTCAGTGTGTGTCCTTTCCTCTCTCTCCTGAAGCCCATGTGTGTGTGTGTGTATGCATGTGTAAAATGTAACTGCAAAACAATGATATATCGCAAACCTATGTGGGAAACATACAGATCTAAAACATTGACACCACTGTCCCACACCATTGCGTAGCACTGAAGCAGTCAACGAACACACACAGATATATATATATATATATATATATATATATATATATATATATATATATATATATATATATATATATGTATATATATATATATATATATATATATATATATATATATATATATATATATATATATATATATATATATATATATTTCAACACACCGGCCGTATCCCACCGAGGCGGGGTGGCCCAAAAGAAAAAACAAAAGCTTCTCCTTTTAAATTTAGTAATATATACAGGAGAAGGGGTTACTGTACCCTTGCTCCTGGCATTTTAGTCGCCTCTTACAACACGCATGGCTTACGGAGGAAGAATTCTGTTCCACTTCCCCATGGAGGTAAGAGGATATAAACAAGAACAAGAACTAATAAGAAAAATGGAAGAAAATCCAGAGGGGTGTGTATATATATGCTTGTACATGTATATGTAGTGTGACCTAAGTGTAAGTAGAAGTAGTAAGATGGGGTGTACCTGAAACCTTGCATGTTTATGAGACAGAAAAATGGACACCAGCAATCCTACCAATATATATATATATATATATATATATATATATATATATATATATATATATATATATATATATATATATATATATATATATATATATATATATATATATATATATGCAAAACAACCACTCTGAAAGAATAAGAAATTCCAAGCGCTTTCGTGACTACTCACATTATCAAGGAACTATGAAAGTAAAGCATCCTTGATAATGTGAGTAGTCACGAAAGCGCTTGGAATTTCTTTATTCTTTCAGAGTGGTTGTTTTGCATATTCTGAAATCACCTGTTTACTGTGATCTTATTGCATATATATATATATATATATATATATATATATATATATATATATATATATATATATATATATATATATATATATATATATATATAGCCCTAGGCCACCATCTGACTCGTTGGTCATTTTCCTCTACACTGATACTAACCAGAAATAGCCCTTCTGTGATCAACATAACCAATGAAAGCCATACACGCAATAGCTATCTCGCACGCACAGACACAGACATATATGCACACCCACACACACACGTGCATGTGAACCCTGGTCACCTCTGACCTCATGGTCTGGTCATTTACCTCTAGCATCAGTTTAGAGTCTAAACTGGCACTAACGAGAGATAGTTAAGTCAAGTTATTCAAAGAAAGATGGGGTGGGGGGCACCCTTTCTTTCTATTTTCTGATCCCTCCCTCACACACATTATTTGTTAATTCCTTTTATTGCATTTTGTTATAAAGGAAGTCCTTCGTCTGTGGGCCCTTTTGGGAGGAGGGCCCGGGAAAGTTGCCCCTTTGCCCCCTTTTTAATCCGGCCCTGATCCTAGCCAAACGAATATAAATATATCAATGAGTACAAGCTAAGAGCTAACTTAATCTAACTTGTGTAAATCACTGATAACTGTGGCTTATGTCTGTTAAGACCTAATTGGTCTGCTGAACTAGTTACTCAACAGTCTTGTTCGAAGGACCAGAAAAGGAGTTCTATGCGGGAACTTGTGAGATGCCCTACCCTGACAATCACTCTTGGCACAGAGAACACAAGACTCCTAGAGTTCTGTTCTCACAAGTGACCCGTAAAGTACACTTTCTTTTAGAATACTTAACAAATATTGGAAATCCCTATCCACATGCACAAATTAGAATTGACTTATTTCGTTGTAGAGACTATACTAACTAGAAATCCCCTGATTCTACCCAAGCAATCTAGACTTCTATGACTCACTTCAAGATGCTATGTGCACAGGACTGATTACCCCAAATAGTTAAATATTATTAGCAAAACCGTCAACACCTTATTGGTCCTTGAAGTATTTGGGGGTTTCCCTAACATTGATGTGTGAGGAACTGTTAGCTACTGGTCTGATATTTAATTGGAGTTACTCAGTAATTTAACTTACTGAAGTGCTGGGCGTGAGCCCACGCATAACCGTAGCTCAAATCTTTACGTTTCCCATAATACAGTCGGCCAATCAATACCAAAAGAAAAACAACACATTGTCTTGCTACAGGGCCTGGAGAGAGACAAATATTCATAGTACGTCGGGAAGCTTCTGCGATCTTAGTCTCCAGGCAAGTATATTAAAGACAGCGTGATCACTGAGCTGGTAACTCCTCGAGATGTTGACTCCACAGTGAGCTCTTTCAGAAGAAAGAGCTTCTCTAACCCACTCCCTGTCCACGTTCAAGGATTGAGTTAATAATAGCATTATATCTCTGCTTTCATTAACTAATATATCCTAATGTCATTTATTATTGAGATTTAAGGCTAAATTATTAATTCTTATATTATTTACTAACAATTTAAGTCTAAATAATTAATTCTTAAAACATAAATCTACTGATTAGTATATTAATCTTATGATTCGTGCACCATTTTGTTTGGGTGGAAGCCTGTGTTAAGGGTTCCTGCTAATTTGCATCAAATTATTTACAAACGAATCCTGACAGTGGAATTTTTTGGTCTCAGTATATTTCGACAAAGCAATCGTGAACAGCACAATGTTAGACAAGGAAGGTAATAAAAAATTGACCCAAATTGGCGACTTTCAGCAAGTTCTCCACAAAAGAGAAAAAACTAACTTTAAATAATTCTCTGTGAACAAAGTTACACAAAGTTACAAGATGTATGTTCCCGCTCATCAGCGGAGACATACACTACCAAAACAGAGTTTAAATAACATTAACTGAGGAGTACAGCTTTCTCCCATAAAGAGGACAGAGATGTTTTCTCAACCAAGTGCTGTGAAACAGAGAGAAAATAGTCTCTCCTGATGCAACTTCACGTTACTCCTGCCGACTTACCACTCACGCCATCAATGAAACAAGCGGGCAGGTAGTTTGTAGCGTTAGTAGCCAGTCAAAACTCTCCTCTCAGTTTGAGGTGATTCCACTTACATATAACATAATTTGTTTTATCCTGTGAACTGTTTATGTCACAGCGAATAGGCTAGTGGTTTGGTGGAAATTATATGGCAGTATTAACAAGTCATTTTATTAACGTGTGAAAGCATAAATTTTACATTAACCCTCCTCTTTATATCAGTATACTGCCACACTCTAGGAGTCAGTACAGTTGCTGAGGCTGTTCTCGGTAATACTGATAACTGTAGCCGTCGAGAAGGGTGTGCTATTCCTTAGATGTCTCCAAATGTAAGACTAGTTTGATGTTCTGTTATGCTCATTACTATGTAATTACAACATTGTTAAAACGTTTGTTTTCCTGTTGTACTGATATTGTGTAGCTCAAGTTTGAAGTAATTAAACGACGATACTTTGTATGATCTTGTTCATTCAGTTCTGATGTTACGTACACGGTCTCACGAAATATGTTACGTACACAGTCTCACGAAATATGTTACGTACATAGTCTCACGAAATGTGTGTGCACAAATCCTTATGTTTAGTCACAGAGAATGAGTACTGATGGCAGGGTGATCATACACACTTATTTGTATGAACTGATCACGTTAATTTGCTTGCTTCTGAGTGATCAGTGATCAGAGTGATCACTTATGTTAAGTTAATTCAACTATAAAATGATGAATAATAATCAGGTGATTCAAATATTATACTTGCTCTTGAGTGGGCCGAATTAATTCCTCTAATTTACTTACTCTCGGTATTATAAGCCTGGAACAAATTATTCATGTCAAGTACATTAAGTTTATGGGACAAATATCTTGGGGAGTAATTATTAACTGATGCAGCTGTAACGTCTGCATATTGCTACATTATTTCAGTATAATTTTTAATATCATTACCCCTCAAGGAAGGTTCCTTGATGTTGGTGAGGGGCTCTTGATTTAGGGAATTGGATCTGTGCTCCAGTTCCCCGAATTAAGCCTGAATGCCTTCCACATCCCCCCCCCCAGGCGCTGTATAATCCTCCGGGTTTAGCGCTTCCCCCTTGATTGTAATAATAGTAATTTAATATCATTAATATTAACCCTTAGACCTTGACTTCTGCTTTTGACCTGCTGAGTTAGACCTACGCATTGTAACTCACAGGATCATAATATTATCAATATTACTTTGAGAGAGAACTTGGAAGAGAACTTGAGAGAGAGAGCAAGTGTGAGAGAGAGAGAGAGAGAGAGAGAGAGAGAGAGAGAGTAACAATATTAAATCTATCTATTAATTTGCCATCAAGAACTTGTATTTGTTTTCAATATCTACATCTTGTGTGCCGACTATATTTCGCAAGTGCACCTCCTCGCCAGAACTATATCACTTTTGTGTTCCTGGCAACAACTGAGCAGTGAACAGTCAACAACTCAGCAGTTAACAGTCAATAACTCAGCAGTGACCAGTCAACAACTCAGCAGTGCCCAGTCAACAACTCAGCAGTGAACAGCCAACAACTCAGCAGTGAACAGTCAACAACTCAGCAGTGAACAGTCAACAACTCAGCAGCTAACAGTCAACAACTCAGCAGTGCCCAGTCAATAACTCAGCAGTGACCAGTCAACAACTCACCTGTATCCCCAATCAACAGCTCATTTGTGTCCCGGGCAACAAGTAATCACTGACTAGTCAACAACGCTGTGTCCTGGACAGCAACTCACCTGTGTCCCGGCAACAACTCAGCAGTGATCAGTCAACAACTCACCTTTATCCCGGAGAGCAGCTCACCTGTGGAGAAGATAGAAATACACAAAACTGTAATACGATGAGCTTCTGAGTTTATAGCTAATCCACATGAGAAAACTCATTTATGTACTCATTAAAATATTCAAATTAAAATTAAATAACTTAGCAAATAGATGTACCATTGAAACTTAACTAACTAGACAGTCTAAAATAACTGGAACAGTCTAAAATACTCTGGACCAATTCACTAACAAAGTAATTTTTGAGACGATATTTTAAAGATGTAAAAAAAATTACATTATAACAATTATCTTGATTAAATCACTATTTGGCGACACGTCTACTTAATAAAGATTGCCAGTTGTTGTGCAAATGTCTAATTCTTTCACAATAATTGTTACATCCACTTATCTTATCTAACATCCTGGTTTCTTTACAAAATTTTTTTTAGTAATACTGTTATATAATTATTTCAAGATATTCGAAATAATTTTATTGGCTTGATTAGCATTCTCTTTAGAAAGAAACTTAAGCTAAAAAGTTTTTTGCTAGGAACTGGCCTCACACCACTCTTCAGCATCTCAGTAACATCTTCAGCATCTCAGTAACATCTTCAGCATCTCAGTAACATCTTCAGCATCTCAGTAACATCTTCAGCATCTCAGTAACATCTTCAGCATCTCAGTAACATCTTCAGCATCTCAGTAACATCTTCAGCATCTCAGTAACATCTTCAGCATCTCAGTAACAACTTCAGCATCTCAGTAACATCTTCAGGAAAGTCAGAAATTATTCACGAACCTCCAAAGAACTGATGCTCAGAAAAGTAACAAACTTAGTGTAAGGTGTCATGGATACTCAAAATTCTCAGCTCAAGCAGAAGAAATCTTTCCATTAGCATTTTCTTGCTTAGCAGGACATCTTCCAACAGCAGTACAGAGCCTAGCATAGAAACATTGATTGAAAAATAGGCAGTTCGTTGCGATGTATACGTAAAGTTTGAAACCTGAACAATCAATGTGGTGAAGTGACAGGTAAGTGTAAGCAAGATTTATATTTTGGAAGGGAAACGCAACACTAATACGAATATTTCAAGAAACACTAAAGTAATACGAATTTTTCAAGAGACACAACAGCAATAAGAACATTTCGGGAACATTATGTATATGAACATTTCATGAAACACAACAACGATACGAATATTGCAAGAAACACATTATTAATACGAACATTTCAAGAAACAACAGTAATACGAACATTTCAAGAAACAACAGTAATACGAACATTTCAAGAAACAACAGTAATACGAACATTTCAAGAAACAACAGTAATACGAACATTTCAAGAAACAACAGTAATACGAACATTTCAAGAAACAACAGTAATACGAACATTTCAAGAAACAACAGTAATACGAACATTTCAAGAAACAACAGTAATACGAACATTTCAAGAAACAACAGTAATGCGAACACTTCAAGAAACAACAGTAATACGAACATTTCAAGAAACAACAGTAATACGAACATTTCATGAAACCCAACAATAATACCAATATTTCAAGAAACCCAACAGTATTACAAACTTTTCAAGAAACACAGGATTGATAGGAACATTCCAGGAAACACTCAGGGAAGCAAAGACAACTGTCTACTGTATGAACTCAGAAATTTGTAAGAGCCTTTCACTTTCTTACATGATGATACGGAAAAGATAGACTTGTTGTCTTCCAGAGTGCATTCTTCAGACAATTATTTACTTTGTGGACGATGGTTATGAGTAAAGAATGAATATTTGATGAGAAACTTTTGAGTCTAATCATGAATTCATGAATAGAAAAATATTCTCTTGGGTAAAATTATCCAAAAATCATTTTGTAATCTTAATTCTTTTGTCTTTAAAAACCGAGGAGCAGGATAATGGGGTAAAGAAAGACAGAGAGAGAGAGAGAGAGAGAGAGAGAGAGAGAGAGAGAGAGGGGATGAAGATCTTTATTTGCAAAAAGAACCTCTTATCTTAGATGTAATGAGAGAAAATTCAAGTAAACATTTAGTAGGTATTGCTTCTCCATAGCCCTCCCCTCATCTCCCCCTCCCCCTCATCTCCACCTCCCCCTCATCTCCCCTCCCCTTCTTTCTCCTCCCCTTCTTTCTCCTCCCTTCCTTTCCCCTTTCCTCCCCTTCCCTCCCCCCAAAAAAAATAAATGCTCAGAAAATTCATTAACAGAGATGAAAAGTAAGAGGTGTTACACGGAGACGTCACGACTTAAAGTAACACGTATTACAGAGGAAGATCCAGAGTTAAAGTAACACGTACTACAGAGGAAGATCCCGGGTTAAAGTAACACGTATTACAGAGGAAGATCCAGAGTTAAAGTAACACGTATTACAGAGGAAGATCCAGAGTTAAAGTAACACGTATTACAGAGGAAGATCCAGAGTTAAAGTAACACGTATTACAGAGGAAGATCCAGAGTTAAAGTAACACGTATTACAGAGGAAGATCCAGAGTTAAAGTAACACGTATTACAGAGGAAGATCCCGGGTTAAAGTAACACGTATTACAGAGGAAGATCCAGAGTTAAAGTAACACGTATTACAGAGGAAGATCCAGAGTTAAAGTAACACGTATTACAGAGGAAGATCCAGAGTTAAAGTAACACGTATTACAGAGGAAGATCCCGAGTTAAAGTAACACGTATTACAGAGGAAGATCCAGAGTTAAAGTAACACGTATTACAGAGGAAGATCCAGAGTTAAAGTAACACGTATTACAGAGGAAGATCCAGAGTTAAAGTAACACGTATTACAGAGGAAGATCCAGAGTTAAAGTAACACGTATTACAGAGGAAGATCCAGAGTTAAAGTAACACTTATTACAGAGGAAGATCCAGAGTTAAAGTAACACGTATTACAGAGGAAGATCCAGAGTTAAAGTAACACGTATTACAGAGGAAGATCCAGAGTTAAAGTAACACGTATTACAGAGGAAGATCCAGAGTTAAAGTAACACGTATTACAGAGGAAGATCCAGAGTTAAAGTAACACGTATTACAGAGGAAGATCCAGAGTTAAAGTAACACGTATTACAGAGGAAGATCCAGAGTTAAAGTAACACGTATTACAGAGGAAGATCCAGAGTTAAAGTAACACGTATTACAGAGGAAGATCCAGAGTTAAAGTAACACGTATTACAGAGGAAGATCCAGAGTTAAAGTAACACGTATTACAGAGGAAGATCCAGAGTTAAAGTAACACGTATTACAGAGGAAGATCCCGAGTTAAAGTAACACGTATTACAGAGGAAGATCCTGAGTTAAAGTAACACGTATCACAGAGGAAGATCCAGAGTTAAAGTAACACATATTACAGAGGAAGATCCCGAGTTAAAGTAACACGTATTACAGAGGAAGATCCCGAGTTAAAGTAACACATATTACAGAGGAAGATCCCGAGTTAAAGTAACACGTATTACAGAGGAAGATCCAGAGTTAAAGTAACACGTATTACAGAGGAAGATCCAGAGTTAAAGTAACACATATTACAGAGGAAGATCCAGAGTTAAAGTAACACGTATTACAGAGGAAGATCCAGAGTTAAAGTAACACGTATTACAGAGGAAGATCCAGAGTTAAAGTAACACGTATTACAGAGGAAGATCCAGAGTTAAAGTAACACGTATTACAGAGGAAGATCCAGAGTTAAAGTAACACGTATTACAGAGGAAGATCCAGAGTTAAAGTAACACGTATTACAGAGGAAGATCCAGAGTTAAAGTAACACGTATTACAGAGGAAGATCCAGAGTTAAAGTAACACGTATTACAGAGGAAGATCCAGAGTTAAAGTAACACGTATTACAGAGGAAGCTCCAGAGTTAAAGTAACACGTATTACAGAGGAAGATCCAGAGTTAAAGTAACACGTATTACAGAGGAAGATCCCGAGTTAAAGTAACACGTATTACAGAAGAAGATCCCGAGTTAAAGTAACACATATTACAGAGGAAGATCCCGAGTTAAAGTAACACGTATTACAGAGGAAGATCCAGAGTTAAAGTAACACGTATTACAGAGGAAGATCCCGAGTTAAAGTAACACGTATCACAGAGGAAGATCCCGAGTTAAAGTAACACATATTACAGAGGAAGATCCCGAGTTAAAGTAACACGTATTACAGAGGAAGATCCAGAGTTAAAGTAACACGTATTACAGAGGAAGATCCCGAGTTAAAGTAACACGTATCACAGAGGAAGATCCAGAGTTAAAGTAACACATATTACAGAGGAAGATCCCGAGTTAAAGTAACACGTATTACAGAGGAAGATCCCGAGTTAAAGTAACACATATTACAGAGGAAGATCCCGAGTTAAAGTAACACGTATTACAGAGGAAGATCCAGAGTTAAAGTAACACGTATTACAGAGGAAGATCCCGAGTTAAAGTAACACGTATCACAGAGGAAGATCCAGAGTTAAAGTAACACATATTACAGAGGAAGATCCCGAGTTAAAGTAACACGTATTACAGAGGAAGATCCCGAGTTAAAGTAACACATATTACAGAGGAAGATCCCGAGTTAAAGTAACACGTATTACAGAGGAAGATCCAGAGTTAAAGTAACACGTATTACAGAGGAAGATCCCGAGTTAAAGTAACACGTATTACAGAGGAAGATCCCGAGTTAAAGTAACACGTATTACAGAGGAAGATCCCGAGTTAAAGTAACCCGTATTACACAGGAAGATCCCGAGTTAATGTAACAAGAATTACAGAGGAAGATCCAGAGTTAAAGTAACACGTATTACAGAGGAAGATCCCGAGTTAAAATAACACGTATTACAGAGGCAGATCCCGAGTTAAAGTAACACGTATTACAGAGGAAGATCCCGAGTTAAAGTAACACGTATTACAGAGGAAGATCCCGAGTTAATGTAACAAGAATTACAGAGGAAGATCCAGAGTTAAAGTAACACGTATTACAGAGGAAGTTCCCGAGTTAAAGTAACACGTATTACAGAGGAAGATCCAGAGTTAAAGTAACACGTATTACAGAGGAAGATCCAGAGTTACAGTAACAAGAATTACAGAGGAAGATCCAGAGTTATTGTAACAAGTATTACAGAGGAAGATCCAGAGTTAAAGTAACACGTATTACAGAGGAAGATCCAGAGTTACAGTAACAAGAATTACAGAGGAAGATCCAGAGTTAAAATAACAAGTATTACAGAGGAAGATCCAGAGTTAAAGAAATAAGTATTACAGAGGAAGATCCAGAGTTAAAATGACAGTCAGGAACTCTAAATCTAACCTACTAAAGCTCTGTATTAGGACAAAAGAGAGTTACACAGGAAGGTGCAGACTTGCCAACATCCGCACGAACGAACTGAACCCTTAAGACCAAGTATTTTTTTACGACCGCTGACTCGCAGTTACGAACAAAAAGTGAATTTTTTTCCCAACTGTATTATTATGTTTTTGTGGGAAACTTATCACGTGTTATATGAATCTTCGTAAGTTAGAACATTAGGGACACATATTTGTAAGTAAGAATATTAGGAACACATATTTGTAAGTCAGAATATTATGAACACATATTTTTAAGTCAGAATATTTGTAACACATATTTGTAAGTCAATTTATTAGGAACACATATATGTAAGCTAGAATAATATGAATACATATTTGTTAGTTAGAATATTAGGAATACATATTTGTATGTTAGAATATTAGGAACACATATTCGTATGTTAGAACATTGTAACACAAATTTGCAAATTAAAACATTAGGAACACGTATTTCTACACTAGAACATTAGGAAAATTTAATAGTAAATTGCAGCACTAGAATGCATATTTGTAAGGTAAAAAATCAGAAACGCCTTTGAGTAAATCAGAATATAATTAAACACATATTTGTCAAGTAGAACATTGAAAACTTATATCTGTAAGTAAAGATATCCAGAAAATAACTTTCTAAGTGATAACAAAGAATAAATAATAAAGCTTTCTTCGAATATTAAGAACATGACTATATACGTCAGAGCTTGTTTAGAAGTCATGTTAACTGAGTAAGCTGGGTGTACGTAGGTAAGCTGGGTGCACTTGTGTAAGCTGGGTGTACTTGTGTAAGCTGGGTGTACTTGTGTAAGCTGGGTGTACTTGTGTAAGCTGGGTGTACTTGTGTAAGATGGGTGTACTTGTGTAAGCTGGGTGCACTTGTGTAAGCTGGGTGCACTTGTGTAAGCTGGGTGCACTTGTGTAAGCTGGGTGCACTTGTGTAAGCTGGGTGCACTTGTGTAAGCTGGGTGCACTTGTGTAAGCTGGGTGCACTTGTGTAAGCTGGGTGCACTTGTGTAAGCTGGGTGCACTTGTGTAAGCTGGGTGTACTTGTGTAAGCTGGGTGTACTTGTGTAAGCTGGGTGTACTTGTGTAAGCTGGGTGTACTTGTGTAAGCTGGGTGTACTTGTGTAAGCTGGGTGTACTTGTGTAAGCTGGGTGTACTTGTGTAAGCTGGGTGCACTTGTGTAAGCTGGGTGTACTTGTGTAAGCTGGGTGTACTTGTGTAAGCTGGGTGCACTTGTGTAAGCTGGGTGTACTTGTGTAAGCTGGGTGCGCTTGTGTAAGCTGGGTGCACTTGTGTAAGTTGGTTGCGCTTGTGTAAGCTGGGTGCACTTGTGTAAGCTGGGTGCGCTTGGGTAAGCTGGGTGCACTTGTGTAAGCTGGGTGCACTTGTGTAAGCTGGGTGCACTTGTGTAAGCTGGGTGCGCTTGGGTAAGCTGGGTGCACTTTTGTAAGCTGGTGCGCTTGGGTATGCTGGGTGCACTTGTGTAAGCTGGGTGCGCTTGTGTAAGCTGGGTGCACTTGCGTAAGCTGGGTGCGCTTGCGTAAGCTGGGTGCACTTGCGTAAGCTGGGTGCGCTTGCATAAGCTGGGTGCACTTGTGTAAGCTGGGTGCACTTGTGTAAGCTGGGTGCATTTGCGTAAGCTGTGTGCACTTGCGTAAGCTGGGTGCGCTTGCGTAAGCTGGGTGCACTTGTGTAAGCTGGGTGCACTTGTGTAAGCTGGGTGCACTTGCGTAAGCTGGGTGCACTTGCGTAAGCTGGGTGCACTTCAGTAAGCTGGGTGCACTTGCGTAAGCTGGGTGCACTTGCGTAAGCTGGGTGCACTTGCGTAAGCTGGGTGCACTTGCGTAAGCTGGGTGCGCTTGTGTAATCTGGGTGCACTTGGGGTAAGTTGGGTGCACTTGTTTAATCTGAGTGCGCTTGGGTAAGCTGGGTGCACTTGGGTAAGTTGGGTGCGCTTGTGTAAGCTGGGTGTGCTTGGGTAAGCGAGGTGTACGTGGGTAAGTTGGGTGCACTTGCGTAAGCTGGGTGCACTTGCGTAAGCTGGGTGCACTTGTGTAAGCCGGGTGCACTTGCGTAAGCTGGGTGCACTTGCGTAAGCTGGGTGCACTTGTGTAAGCTGGGTACACTTGGGTAAGTTGGGTGCACTTGTGTAATCTGGGTGCGCTTGGGTAAGTTGGGCGCACTTGTGTAATCTGGGTGCGCTTGGGTAAGTTGGGTGCACTTGTGTAATCTGGGTGCGTTTGTGTAAGTTTGGTGCACTTGTGTAATCTGGGTGTGCTTGGGTAAGTTGGGTGCACTTGTGTAATCTGGGTGCGCTTGGGTAAGTTGGGTGCACTTGTGTAATCTGTGTGCACTTGGGTAAGTTGGGTGCACTTGTGTAATCTGGGTGTACTTGGGTAAGTTGGGTGCACTTATGTAATCTGGGTGCACTTGGGTAAACTGGGTGCATTTGGGTAAGTTGGGTGCACTTGTGTAATCTGGGTGCGCTTGGGTAAGCTAGGTGTACGTGGGTAAGCTGAGTCCTCTTGGGTAAGGTAGATCCGCTTTGGTAAGCTGGGTCCTCTTGGGTAAGGTAGATCCGCTTTGGTAAGCTAGGTCCTCTTGGGTAACCTGGGTGCATTTGGGTAAGCCCCGGTGCACTTAGGTAAACTGGGTGCAATTGGGTACACTTGGATAAGCTTGGAACAATTGGATAATCTGGGTTCACTTGGAAAAGCTGGATACACGTGGATAAACTTAGTACACTTTGATAAGTTGGATAAACTGAAATAAGCTGGTTACACTCGGATAAGCTGGGTACATTTAAATAAGCTTGGTATACATGGAAACCATGAGACATTTCCATTGTCTGCTTACACTCGGATAAGCTTGGAACTCTTAGTAAACTGGATACACTAAAGAACATAAGAACATAAGAAAGAAGGAACCCCGCAACTGGACTACTGGTCAGTCGTCACGTGAGGTCAAAGGCCCTGAGCTGCTTTGGGGATTAGTGTGGACGGTTACAAAGCCATGGCTTGCTTTTGTAGTGTTTTAAAAATTAAGGTTGGAGAGTTGAAGGAGGAAGTCTTGCTCCTCCAGGAGGAAGGTTCACCTCAGTGGGTTTGGGAGCGAGTGAGAGGTGGCTGGAATGGTGGAGGGGAATGAGGCTACAAGCAGCGAGGTGCAGCCTGTCTCTCGTTGCGAGGAACCTGTAGGTGGGGAGGCAGCAACGGTTACCAGCAGTGAGGTGCAGTCCAGCACCTGCTGTAAGTGGCAAGTGGTTCCCAGTAATGGGAAGAGCATCAAAATAAGGAAAGTTAAGAGAGAAGATATGAAGGTAGGAAATCGCTTCTCTGTTCTTCAGGATGAGTGTACTTCGGTGGCCAGTGAAGGTAAAGGTACTACTTCCCCTGCAAATAGAGGTAAGCGCATCCTTTTGGTTGGTGACTCACAGGTAAGATATATGGACCGTGCTTTCTATAATAGGAATAAGAAGGTAAGAGACAGAGTGTGCTTCCCTGGAGCTGGTGTTAGTGACATAGTCAACAGGTTGGATGATATCATGTCAGGTAATGGGAACAAGCCTTTTATCTGTCTCAGTGCTGGTGGAAATGATATTGGGAAGGGTAGGAGAGAAGAGCTGCTAGATAAGTACATGTCAGCTATAGATTTAATTAAGTCTATGGGAGGGGTCCCAATCATACATAGCATCTTGCCTAGAAGGGGAGTAGGCACTGAATGGTGTCTAGGGCAATTGGTGTAAATTGCTGGCTAGGCAGATACTGCAAGGAACTTGCAATCCCATTCATTGACAACTTGGATAACTTTTATGGCAAACATGATATGTATGCAAGGGATGGGGTGCATCTTTCTGGGGCAGGGGTGGTAGCTCTTGCAAACTCAATCAAGAGGGCCATTGCTGAAATGCCTAGGATTTTAAACTGATAAAAGATAGAGGTATGGGTGTGTGTGGGAAACAAGCAGGTTGCAACACTAGGGTTGAAAACAGTAAATGTATAAAAGACATTCATCATGAGGTTATAAATAAAGACAATAGATCAGGTCAGCAAACAAAGGGAGACAGCAGAGGGCAGCAAGGGACTAGCTCCCTTAAGGTCTACTATACTAATAGCAGGAGTGTAAAAAATAAGATAGATGAGCTAAGATTAATTGCAAGTGCAGGAAACATAAATATTATTGCTATAACAGAGACCTGGCTCAATCTGAAAGATAGAGAGATGCCCTCTGAATGTCACATACAAGGCTATAAATTATTCCACACTGACAGGGTCAACAGGAAAGGTGGTGGAGTAGCGATGTAAGTCAGAGACAATTTAAATTGTTGTGTTAGACAAGATATAAAATTAGAAGCGTCAGCCACTGAATCTGTTTGGTTACAGTTTCTCGAGGGCCATGAAAATCTAATTTTGGGTGTGATTTACAGAGCCCCAAATCTTGGTAGGGAATGCAGTAAACTTCTATGGGATGAAATTCGTAAGGCATCTACATACAAAAATATTGTACTAACGGGAGATTTCAACTGCAGATAGATTGACTGGAGCAATTTGACAGGAAATTTAGAGTCAAGCGACATTCTTGATACGATTCAGGATTCTTTTATAAAACAGTTTGTGACAGAGCCAACTAGAGGAAATAACCTGCTTGACTTGGTTCTTGCCAGCAGGGAAACACTAATTAATAATCTTGAGGTTAATATTTATGTTTCCTGCACTTGCAATTAATCTTAGCTCATCTATCTTATTTTTTACACTCCTGCTATTAGTATAGTAGACCTTAAGGGAGCTAGTCCCTTGCTGCCCTCTGCTGTCTCCCTTTGTTTGCTGACCTGATCTATTGTCTTTATTTATAACCTCATGATGAATGTCTTTTATACATTTACTGTTTTCAACCCTAGTGTTGCAACCTGCTTGTTTCCCACACACACCCATACCTCCATCTTTTATCAGTTTAAAATCCTAGGCATTTCAGCAATGGCCCTCTTCATTGAGATTGCAAGAGCTACCACCCCTGCCCCAGAAAGATGCACCCCATCCCTTGCATACATATCATGTTTGTAAAGTAAATGGACACAAGTGCAACTAATGTGACATTTATTGTGGCAACGTTTCGCTCTCCAGGAGCTTTATCAAGCCATTACAAACAATACATGGACACAGAGGGTATATAAAGGCTCAGAGTGAGGTGAATACTAGTGAGGTACCATTTCGATGTTCACTAGTGGTAGTAGTAGTAGTAGTAGTAGTGGTAGTGACAAAAGTAATACAATATGGTAGACCAATTAATTCGTACATGAGTAAAAGGATATAAAAGCTATTACTTGGGTAACATAAAAATAGGTTGGACAAATATAGACTGGAATGAGGCAGCTTGTTTCAGTGTTCACTCTCTGTGCTTTGTGTAGTATAACAGGAGAGACTATGTGATGGCAGGGTTTACTGTTTTCAGGAGGATTCTTGCTAAGACTTCGGAGATGGTGAAGCTGCCGTTGTTTTGTTTAATTGTATTCGAAACAGCGATCAGTGCTGATTCGAGGCACTTGCGTCTGCGGAAATTAGTTTCTTTGATCACTAATTGGGCGTCTCTGAATTTCATGAGATGATTGGTGGAATTTCGGTGTTGTACACAGGCGTTGTTCAGGTTATCGTTCCTACATGCGTAAATGTGTTCATTGAGGCGGGTGTAGAGGTTTCTGGCTGTTTCACCTACGTAAATCTTGTCACAGCGTCCACAGGGTATAGTGTAAACTCTTGCATTAACTGGTTCGTGGTGCTTGGATTTTGTCCTGGTTATATCCTTTATTGAAGTGCTAGAAGCGATGGCGACTCTGGTGTTAGCTTGTGAAAGTACTTTTGAGACGTTCAGTGCAACCTGACTGTTGGGAAGAATTATAACTTTGCTAGGAGTGGTGCTGATGCGTGGAGAATTTATGATCTGAAGAGCTCTTTTCTTGCAGTCTTTGATGAAAAAAGAAGGAAAATGTAACTCTGTGAATGTTTGGTGAATGTATGTACACTCCTCGTCAAGAAACTCAGGACTACAAATTCGGTATGCTCTTAGGAAAAACCCGATGATGATGCCTCTTTTGGTCTTGGTATCTTGACTGGAATAGAAGTGTGTGAGATCGTTTTTATTGGTGGGTTTCCGATAAACTTGAAATCTTAGGTTGTTGTCTACTTTGTGAATGAGGACGTCGAGGAAAGGTAGCTTGTCATTGGACTCTTCTTCTAGTGTAAACTGGATCGCCGGTTCAACTGCGTTGAGCCTTGCCTGAAGATCCCGTACATCAAAACGTTTTGGAGTTATTACGAGGACATCGTCCACGTAACGTAACCAAGTGACGCTTGAAGGGATGATGTTGTCGAAGTGTTCGGACTCTAGGTGTTCCATGTATAAGTTGGCTAGGATGGCACTTATGGGGGACCCAATTCCCATGCCGTAGGTTTGTTTGTAGAGCTTGTTATTGAAAGAAAAACAGTTGAAATTAACACAGAGTTCAATTAAGTCAACAAAATCTCCGGGAGGTAGAGGAAGATTAAGGTCCTGATTGACTTTACGTCGTAGAACCTCGATGGCTTTTTTGGTAGGTACTTTTGTGAAGAGGGAAGTCACATCCAAACTGCTTAGTTTCTTGTTACGGATGGAGAGGTTACGGATGCGGTTGAGAAGGTCACCTGAATGTTTAAGATGAGCGGGGCTGATGGTCCTCAGAAGGCAGGAAAGATGTTTGGCAAGAACTCCGGCTAGTTTGTGTGGAGCACTGCCTATTCCTGACGTGATTGGTCTGAGAGGAATATTGTGTTTATGGGTCTTGGGTAAACCATACATGGGTGCTGGTTTAGGGTTGCTTGGTAACAAGTACAGAAGTTTCTTCCCTTCTCTAGTGCGTTTGAGTATTTGTCTGGTTTTGTATAGAAAATCTTTGGTGAGCGTCTCCCACTGTTGAGTGCTGATGGGTTCGTATGTAGATTGATCATTCAAAAGGTCCATCATTTTAGTGTTGTAGTCACTGGTGTTGAGGATGACGACTCCACCTCCTTTGTCGGCGGTGGTGACGATAATGTTGGGGTCGTTGGCGAGGTTCTTAAGGGCAGTGATGAATCGTCTAGGAAGATTAGAAGTAGAAGGTTCACATAAAGCTGCAGTGAGAAGGCCCTGTATATAACCCTTCTGGAAGTTGCTGTCACTGTGTCTATGGTTCCTGGTAACTAGATTTAGTTGATAGTTAGGTTTGGGTATGTTGGTGGTAAATTTGAGTCCCAGACTCAGTGCTTGTTTTTCGTAGTCGGTTAAGGTGCGTGACGATAAGTTGTTTATCAGGGATTTACGTCCCATTTCCTTCCATCGACTGTTAGAGCAGAGGTACTGAAGTTTGCGATTGAGTTTGATCTTCTGTTGGAGGTTAGCTGTGGTGACTGTGCTGAGAATATGCTCAGCAGTGTGTTGGTCAATCTGAAGATTGGCCCTCATATTCCTTGCAGTTTCAAAGGTTTCCTTAGCGATGTTAGAAAGTTCTTCGGCACATTCAGTTAAGTAAGCTTGGGTAGCTGGAGAGAAGGGGTGCTTGGAGTTGGAGAGTTGTGCAGGAGTAGACTTAGGGATCACCTTCTCTGCCAGGCAATCTTGTAGGAAGTTGTGTCTGTTGCGATAGCTGTGAGCACGAAGAAGGGTGTCCAAATAACGTCTGCATGAAATGTCCATTATGTTGCGGTGTCCGACAGACTGTAATAAAGTTTGTAGAATTACAGACAATATGTAAAGTAAAAGGACACAAGTGCAACTAATGTGACATTTATTGTGGCAACGTTTCGCTCTCCAGGAGCTTTATCAAGCCATTACAAACAATACATGGACACAGAGGGTATATAAAGGCTCAGAGTGAGGTGAATACTAGTGAGGTACCATTTCGATGTTCACTAGTGGTAGTAGTAGTAGTAGTAGTAGTAGTGGTAGTGACAAAAGTAATGCAATATGGTAGAGCAATTAATTCGTACATGAGTAAAAGGATATAAAAGCTATTACTTGGGTAACATAAAAATAGGTTGGACAAATATAGACTGGAATGAGGCAGCTTGTTTCAGTGTTCACTCTCTGTGCTTTGTGTAGTATAACAGGAGAGACTATGTGATGGCAGGGTTTACTGTTTTCTTGACGAGGAGTGTACATACATTCACCAAACATTCACAGAGTTACATTTTCCTTCTTTTTTCTTCAAAGACTGCAAGAAAAGAGCTCTTCAGATCATAAATTCTCCACGCATCAGCACCACTCCCAGCAAAGTTATAATTCTTCCCAACAGTCAGGTTGCACTGAACGTCTCAAAAGTACTTTCACAAGCTAACACCAGAGTCGCCATCGCTTCTAGCACTTCAATAAAGGATATAACCAGGACAAAATCCAAGCACCACGAACCAGTCAATGCAGGAGTTTACACTATACCCTGTGGAGGCTGTGATAAGATTTACGTAGGTGAAACAGCCAGAAACCTCGACACCCGCCTCAATGAACACATTTACGCATGTAGGAACGATAACCTGAACAACGCCTGTGTAGAACACCGAAATTCCACCAATCATCTAATGAAATTCAGAGACGCCCAATTAGTGATCAAAGAAACTAATTTCCGCAGACGCAAGTGCCTCGAATCAGCACTGATCGCTGTTTCGAATACAATTAAACAAAACAACGGCAGCTTCACCATCTCCGAAGTCTTAGCAAGAATCCTCCTGAAAACAGTAAACCCTGCCATCACATAGTCTCTCCTGTTATGCTACACAAAGCACAGAGAGTGAACACTGAAACAAGCTGCCTCATTCCAGTCTATATTTGTCCAACCTATTTTTATGCTACCCAAGTAATAGCTTTTATATCCTTTTACTCATGTACGAATTAATTGCTCGACCATATTGTATTACTTTTGTCACTACCACTACTACTACTACTACTACTACCACTAGTGAACATCGAAATGGTACCTCACTAGTATTCACCTCACTCTGAGCCTTTATATACCCTCTGTGTCCATGTATTGTTTGTAATGGCTTGATAAAGCTCCTGGAGAGCGAAACGTTGCCACAATAAATGTCACATTAGTTGCACTTGTGTCCTTTTACTTTACATATTGTTGTTAGGTACCTAACAACCTGTCGGTATTTTATACCATTTTAATGTTCACTTTACATATTGTCGGTAATTCTACCAACTTTATTACATATCATGTTTGCCATAAAAGTTATCCAAGTTGTCAATGAATGGGATTGCAAGTTCCTTGCAGTATCTGCCTAGCCAGCAATTTACACCAATTGCCCTAGACACCATTCAGTGCCTACTCCCCTTCTAGGCAAGACGCTACGTATGATTGGGACCCCTCCCATAAACTTAATTAAATCTATAGCTGCTCTTCTCTCCTACCCTTCCCAATATCATTTCCACCAGCACTGAGACAGATAAAAGGCTTGTTCCCATTACCTGACATGATATTATCCAACCTGTTGACTATGTCACTAACACCAGCTCCAGGGAAGCACACTCTGTCTCTTACCTTCTTATTCCTATTATAGAAAGCACGGTCCATATATCTTACCTGTGAGTCACCAACCAAAAGGATGCGCTTACCTCTATTTGCAGGGGAAGTAGTACCTTTACCTTCACTTGCCACCGAAGTACACTCATCCTGAAGAACAGAGAAGCGATTTCCTACCTTCATATCTTCTCTCTTAACTTTCCTTATTTTGATGCTCTTCCCATTACTGGGAACCACTTGCCACTTACAGCAGGTGCTGGACTGCACCTCACTGCTGGTAACCGTTGCTGCCTCCCCACCTACAGGTTCCTCGCAACGAGAGACAGGCTGCACCTCGCTGCTTGTAGCCTCATTCCCCTCCACCATTCCAGCCACCTCTCACTCGCTCCCAAACCCACTGAGGTGAACCTTCCTCCTGGAGGAGCAAGACTTCCTCCTTCAACTCTCCAACCTTAATTTTTAAGACACTACAAAAGCAAGCCATGGCTTTGTAACCGTCCACACTAATCCCCAAAGCAGCTCAGGGCCTTTGACCTCACGTGACGACTGACCACTGACCAGTAGTCCAGTTGCGGGGTTCCTTCTTTCTTATGTTCTTATGTTCTTTAGTGTATCCAGTTTACTAGGAGTTCCAAGCTTATCCGAGTGTAAGCAAACAATGAAAATGTCTCATGGTTTCCATGTATACCAAGCTTATTTAAATGTACCCAGCTTATCCGAGTGTAACCAGCTTATTTCAGTTTATCCAACTTATCAAAGTGTACTAAGTTTATCCACGTGTATCCAGCTTTTCCAAGTGAACCCAGATTATCCAATTGTTCCAAGCTTATCCAAGTGTACCCAATTGCACCCAGTTTACCTAAGTGCACCGGGGCTTACCCAAATGCACCCAGGTTAATCAAGAGGACCTAGCTTACCAAAGCGGATATACCTTACCCAAGAGGTCCCAGCTTACCAAAGCGGATCTACCTTACCCAAGAGGACTCAGCTTACCCACGTACACCTAGCTTACCCAAGCGCACCCAGATTACACAAGTGCACCCAACTTACCCAAGCGCACCCAGGTTACACAAGTGCACCCAACTTACCCAAGCGCACCCAGATTACACAAGTGCACCCAACTTACCCAAGTGCACCCAGATTACACAAGTGCACCTAGCTTACCCAAGCGCACCCAGATTACACAAGTGCACCCAACTTACCCAAGCGCACCCAGATTACACAAGTGCACCCAACTTACCCAAGTGCACCCAGATTACACAAGTGCACCCAACTTACCCAAGTGCACCCAGATTACACAAGTGCACCCAACTTACCCAAGTGCACCCAGATTACACAAGTGCACCCAACTTACCCAAGCACACCCAGATTACCCAAGCACACCCAGATTACACAAGTGCACCCAACTTACGCAAGCGCACCCAGATTACACAAGTGCACCCAACTTACACAAACGCACCCAGATTACACAAGTGCACCCAACTTACCCAAGCGCACCCAGATTACACAAGTGCACCCAACTTACCCAAGTGCACCCAGTTTACACAAGTGTACCCAACTTACCCAAGTGCACCCAGCTTACCCAAGCGCACTCAGATTACGCAAGTGCACCCAACTTACCCAAGTGCACCCAGATTACACAAGTGCACCCAACTTAAGCAAGTGCACCCAGATTACACAAGTGCACCTAGCTTACCCAAGCGCACCCAGATTACACAAGTGCACCCAACGTACCCAAGCGCACAAAGATTACACAAGTGCACCCAACTTACCCAAGCGCACCCAGATTACACAAGTACACCCAACTTATCCAAGTGCACCCAGATTACACAAGTGCACCTAGCTTACCCAAGCGCACCCAGATTACACAAGTGCACCCAACTTACCCAAGCGCACCCAGATTACACAAGTGCACCCAACTTACCCAAGCGCACCCAGATTACACAAGTGCACCCAACTTACCCAAGTGCACCCAGATTACACAAGTGCACCCAACTTACCCAAGCGCACCCAGATTACACAAGTGCACCCAACTTACACAAGCGCACCCAGATTACCCAAGCACACCCAGATTACACATGTGCACCCAACTTACACAAGTGCACCCAACTTACCCAAGCGCACCCTGATTACACACGTGCACCCAACTTACCCAATCACACCCAGATTACACAAGTGCACCCAACTTACCCAAGCGCACCCAGATTACACAAGTGCACCCAACTTACCCAAGTGCACCCAGTTTATCCAAGTGCACCCAGATTACATAAGTGCACCCAACTTACCCAAGTACACCCAGATTACACAAGTGCACCCAACTTACCCAAGTGCACACAGATTACACAAGTGCACCCAACTTACCCAAGCACACCCAGATTACACAAGTGCACCCAACTTACGCAAGCGCACCCAGATTACACAAGTGCACCCAACTTACACAAACGCACCCAGATTACACAAGTGCACCCAACTTACCCAAGCGCACCCAGATTACACAAGTGCGCCCAACTTACCCAAGCGCACCCAGATTACACAAGTGCACCCAACTTACCCAAGTGCACCCAGCTTACACAAGTGTACCCAACTTACCCAAGTGCACCCAGCTCACCCAAGCGCACTCGGATTACGCAAGTGCACCCAACTTACCCAAGTGCACCCAAATAACACAAGTGCACCCAACTTACCCAAGTGCACCCAGCTTACGCAAGCGCACCCAGCTTACGCAAGTGCACCCAGGTTACGCAAGTGCACCCAGCTTACACAAGTGCACCCAGCTTACGCAAGTGCACCCAGCTTACGCAAGTGCACCCAGCTTACACAAGTGCACCCAGCTTACGCAAGTGCACCCAGCTTACGCAAGTGCACCCAACTTACCCACGTACACCTAACTTATACAAGCACACCCAGCTTACACAAGCGCACCCAACTTACCCAAGTGCACCCAGCTTACCCAAGCGCACTCAGATTAAACAAGTGCACCCAACTTACCCAAGTGCACCCAGATTACACAAGCGCACCCAGCTTACGCAAGTGCACCCAGCTTACGCAAGTGCACCCAGCTTACGCAAGTGCACCCAGCTTACGCAAGTGCACCCAGCTTACGCAAGTGCACCCAGCTTACACAAGTGCATCCAACTTACACAAGTGCACCCAGCTTACACAAGTGCACCCAGCTTACGCAAGCGCACCCAGCTTACGGAAGTGCACCCAGCTTACGCAAGTGCACCCAGCTTACACAAGTGCACCCAGCTTACACAAGTGCACCCAGCTTACACAAGTGCACCCAGCTTACGCAAGCGCACCCAGCTTACGCAAGTGCACCCAGCTTACGCAAGCGCACCCAGCTTACGCAAGTGCACCCAGCTTACGCAAGTGCACCCAGGTTACACAAGTGCACCCAGCTTACCCAAGCGCACCTGCTTACACAAGTGCACCCAGCTTACCCAAGCGCACCCAGCTTACACAAGTGCACCCAGCTTACACAAGCGCACCCAACTTACACAAGTGCACCCAGCTTACCCAAGCGCACCCAGCTTACACAAGTACACCCAGCTTACACAAGTGCACCCAGCTTACACAAGTGCACCCATCTTACACAAGTACACCCAGCTTACACAAGTGCACCCAGCTTACACAAGTGCACCCATCTTACACAAGTGCACCCAGCTTACACAAGTGCACCCAGCTTACACAAGTGCACCCAGCTTACACAAGTGCACCCAGCTTACACAAGTGCACCCAGCTTACGCAAGTGCACCCAGCTTACGCAAGTGCACCCAACTTACCCACGTACACCTAGCTTACCCAAGCACACCCAGCTTACACAAGCGCACCCAACTTACCCAAGTGCACCCAGCTAACCCAAGCGCACTCAGATTAAACAAGTGCACCCAACTTACCCAAGTGCACCCAGATTACACAAGCGCACCCAGCTTACGCAAGTGCACTCAGCTTACGCAAGTGCACCCAGCTTACGCAAGTGCACCCAGCTTACGCAAGTGCACCCAGCTTACGCAAGTGCACCCAGCTTACGCAAGTGCACCCAGCTTACACAAGTGCACCCAGCTTACACAAGTGCACCCAGCTTACACAAGTGCACCCAGCTTACGCAAGCGCACCCAGCTTACGCAAGTGCACCCAGCTTACTCAAGTGCACCCAGCTTACACAAGTGCACCCAGCTTACCCAAGCGCACCAGCTTACACAAGTGCACCCAGCTTACCCAAGCGCTCCCAGCTTACACAAGTGCACCCAGCTTACACAAGCGCACCCAGCTTACACAAGTGCACCCAGCTTACCCAAGCGCACCCAGCTTACACAAGTGCACCCAGCTTACACAAGTACACCCAGCTTACCCAAGTGCACCCAGCTTTCACAAGTGCACCCAGGTTACACAAGTGCACCCAGCTTACACAAGTGCACCCAGCTTACACAAGTATACCCAGCTTACACAAATGCACCCAGCTTACACAAGTGCACCCATCTTACACAAGTGCACCCAGCTTACACAAGTGCACCCAGCTTACACAAGTGCACCCAGCTTACACAAGTGCACCCATCTTACACAAGTGCACCCATCTTACACAAGTGCACCCAGCTTACACAAGTGCACCCAGCTTATTTTAACTCTGGATCTTCCTCTGTAATTCTTGTTACTGTAACTCTGGATCTTCCTCTGTAATACATGTTACTTTAACTCTGGATCTTCCTCTGTAATACTTGTTGCAATAACTCTGGATCTTCCTCTGTAATTCTTGTTACTGTAACTCTGGATCTTCCTCTGTAATACGTGTTACTTTAACTCTGGATCTTCTTCTGTAATACGTGTTACTTTAACTCTGGATCTTCCTCTGTAACACGTGTTACTTTAACTCGGGATCTTCCTCTGTAATACGTGTTACTTTAACTCTGGATCTTCCTCTGTAATACGTGTTACTTTAACTCTGGATCTTCCTCTGTAATACGTGTTACTTTAACTTGGGATCTTCTTCTGTAATACGTGTTACTTTAACTCGGGATCTTCCTCTGTAATACGTGTTACTTTAACTCGGGATCTTCCTCTGTAATATGTGTTACTTTAACTCTGGATTTCCTCTGTGATACGTGTTACTTTAACTCGGGATCTTCCTCTGTAATACGCGTTACTTTAACTCTGGATCTTCCTCTGTAATACGTGTTACTTTAACTCGGGAACTTCCTCTGTAATACGTGTTACTTTAACTCTGGATCTTCCTCTGTAATTCTTGTTACATTAACTCGGGATCTTCCTCTGTAATACGTGTTAATTTAACTCGGGATCTTCCTCTGTAATACGTGTTACTTTAACTCGGGATCTTCCTCTGTAATACGTGTTACTTTAACTCGGGATCTTCCTCTGTAATACGTGTTACTTTAACTCTGGATCTTCCTCTGTAATACGTGTTACTTTAACTCGGGATCTTCCTCTGTAATACGTGTTACTTTAACTCGGGATCTTCCTCTGTAATACGTGTTACTTTAACTCTGGATCTTCCTCTGTAATACGTGTTACTTTAACTCTGGATCTTCCTCTGTAATACGTGTTACTTTAACTTGGGATCTTCTTCTGTAATACGTGTTACTTTAACTCGGGATCTTCCTCTGTAATACGTGTTACTTTAACTCGGGATCTTCCTCTGTAATACGTGTTACTTTAACTCGGGATCTTCCTCTGTAATACGTGTTACTTTAACTCGGGATCTTCCTCTGTAATATGTGTTACTTTAACTCTGGATTTCACTAGTATCTTCCAGAGTAACAACTGAAAGGTAGAAGGTATATAAAATTTCACACATTTCCATATCAGCGTCGATGATCTGACCTGAGTTACTCTTAGGTGGGCCTATCTTGTCCCAAACCTAACTTCTGTATACCTGAAAGTTCTCTTTTGGGTTAGTCTTCGAATCCCTTGCGAATATAGCCTCATATTTCTCTCTTTAGTTGAATTTATTGAATTCTTAACTGGCCTTCCCCTCTTTTGTTACGTCTATATATGCCCCTCTTTTGACCAGTGAAATGTTTTAATCTATTGTTTATCCTTTTGGGATCATTTTTGTTAGATCTAATTTCCATACTCGGGACAAAAGTCGTCTGGGCAGTCAGCACTATGCTCTGTAGTACGTCATATTGGCAACGAACCTTACCTACCTGACAGGTAGTAACGTCGTCTCAATTTAGCTCACCCAGGTAATTTCTCATACCCATGGGCAGTTAAGAAATCGATATATTCAATTTAAGAGAGAAATAAAGAAAGGAATAAGAAAAGCAAAAAGGGATTATTAGGCTAAGGTCGCAAGGGATTCAAAGACTAACCCAAAAGGGTTCTTTCAGGTATACAGAAGTAAGATTAGGGACAAGATTGGCCCACTTAAGAGTAACTCTGGTCAGATCACTGACAGTGATAAGGATATGTGTGAAATTCTCACTTCTACTTCCTCTCAGTTTTCACCCAGGAAAATATTTGCGATATTCCTGAAACAATAGATTATGTAGAACAGGATAATAAACTATATACGATTGCGACAACTAGTGACATGGTCCTCAGACAAATAGAGAAACTAAAACCTAACAAGTCCCCAGGCCCTGATGAACTGTTTGCAAGGGTGTTAAAGGAATGTAAAAAAGAACTTAGCATACCTTTGGCTAATGTTTTTTAACATATCGCTACAAACTGGCATAGTGCCTGATAAGTGGAAAATGGCAAATGTAATACCTATTTACAAGGCAGGTGACAGGTCCTTGGCTTCGAAATATAGACCAATAAGCCTTACCTCCATAGTGGGAAAATTTATGGAATCAATAATTGCCGAAGCAATTCGTAGCCATCTTGGCAGGCACAGATTGATTAATGAATCTCAACACTGTTTTACAAAGGGGCGTTCCTGTCTTACGAATTTACTAACTTTTTTCACTAAGATGTTTGAGGAGGTAGATCATGGTAATGAATATGATATTGTGTATATGGACTTCAGTAAGGCTTTCGATAGAGTTCCACACCAGAGGCTATTGAGGAAACTTAAGGCACGCGGAATAGGAGAAATTTTTTCCTGGGTTGAGGCATGGCTGACAAATAGACAGCAGAGAGTTTGCATAAATGGGGAGAAATCAGAATGGGGGGCACATCACAAGCGGTGTTCCTCAGGGGTCAGTGTTGGGCCCGTTGTTGTTCAAAGTTTACATAAACGACATAGATGAGGGAATAAATAGCAAAATAGGCCGTCCAATTCATTCTAATGAGGACACTAGAGCACTCCAGGATGATTTGAATAGACTGATGCAATGGTCGGAGAAGTGGCAAATGTAGTTTAATATTGACAAATGCAAAGTTCTAAATGTTGGACAGTTAAATAACCATGCCACATATAAACTAAATAATGTAGATCCTAATACTACTCATTGCGAAAAGGATTTAGGATTTCTGGTTAGCAGTATTCTAAAACCAAGACAACAGTGCATTAGTGTTCGCAATAAAGCTAACAGAATTCTTGGCTTCATATCTAGAAGTATAAATAATAGAAGTCCTCAGGTTGTTCTTTAACTCTATATATCCTTGGTTAGGCCTCATTTAGACTATGCTACTCAGTTCTGGTCACCGTATTGCAGAATGGATATAAATACTCTGGAAAACGTACAGAGGAGGATGACAAAGATGATTCCATGTATCAGAAATCTTTCCTATGAGGATAGACTGAAGGCCCTGAATCTGCACTCTCTCGAAAGGCGTAGAATTAGGGGGGATATGATCGAGGTGTATAAATGGAAAACAGGAATAAATAAAGGGGATGTAAATAGCATGCTGAAAATTTCCAGCCAAGACAGGACTCGCAGCAATGGTTTCTAGTTGGATAAATTCAGATTCAGGAAGGATATAGGAAAGCACTGGTTTGGTAATAGAGTTGTGGATGAGTGGAACAAACTCCCGAGCACAATTATTGAGTGAATATCAAATGGTATACAATACCGACAGGTTGGTAGATAAGACACATAGGCGAAACGTTTCGAAATAAAGTTGCCTAAATGTTGCCTATGTGTCTTATCTACCAACAGTTATTGAGGCTAAAACGTTGTGTAGTTTTAAAAATGGGTTAGATAAATACATGAGTGGGAGTGGGTGGGTGTGAGTTGGACCTGACTAGCTTGTGCTGCTGTGTATGGTGCCGTGTTCCATCCTTGAGTGGAGGTGACCAGACTGGGTGGGTCATTGGGCTAATCCGGGGGAGGTCATTGTTCTAATCCGGGGGGGGATATGGACCTGCTCCGTAGGTAGGCCTGTTGCAGTGTTCCTTCTTTCTGATGTTCATATGCTCTTAAGTCGGCCAAGCGGAAATCTGGGACAGCTACTTGATTGCAGTTATCTGGATAATTCCATGATATTTTGAAACTAAGTGATTTTTGATTGCTTTCCCCTAGTTCATCACTAATCTCAAGATTATTATCTAGTGATTCTTTGTTGGCAAGACTTAAGTCAAGCAGATTGTTTCCTCTAGTTGGTTCTGTCACAAACTCTTTTAAAAAGCAGTCTTGAACCGTATCAAGAAAGTCACTAGAAGATTTCCTGTCACATTGTTCCAGTCAATCTGTCTAAAGTTAAAATCTCCCATTAACACAACATTTTCATATCTAGACGCCTTATGAATTCCATCCCATAGCAGACTACCACACTCTCTATCAAGGTTTGGGGACCTATTAATCACAACCAAAATTAATTTTTCATGACCTTCGAGAAACTGTAGCCAAACAGATTCTGTGTCCGATGTTTCTAATCTTACATCTTGTCTAACACAACAATTCAAATTATCTCTGACAAACATCACCACTCCACCACCTTTCCTGTTGACCCTCTCAGTGTGGAATAGTTTATAACCCTTTGTGTTGCATTCAGAAAGCATTTCTTTTTCTTTCAAGTTGAACCAGGTCTCTGTTATAGCAATAATATCTATATTACCTGCACTTCCAAGTAACCTTAGTTAACGAAGCTAGTCTCTCGTTGCTCTATACTATCTCTCTTTGTTTGTTGAGCAATTGTTTTGCCTTCACTAGCAACTTTACTTTGAATATTGTCTTTCAAATATATCCCTGGGGTATCCTGGTAATATCTGATGTGTTCAACCCTAATACTGCAGCCTGATTATTTCCCACAAACACCCATATCTCTGTAATCTATCAGGTTAAATTCCTAAACAAGTGATCAATGACCCCCTCAATCGAATTGGCTAATGCAACCCCTCCATCCCCAGACAGATGAACCCCATCCTTTGCATATATATCATGCTTTCCATAGAATTTGTCCCAGTTATCAATGAATGGGATTGCAAGTTCCTTGCAGTACCTGTCTAGCCAGCAGGTTAATCCAGTTTCCTAGACATCCATTCATTGCCCACTCCCCTTCTAGGCAAGATGCTACATATGACTGGGATTCCTTCCTTAGACATGACAACTTCTATAGCTCACCTTTACTTATCCAGCAGCTCCTGTCTCCAGCCCTTCCTGGTGTCATTTCCACCAGCACTAAGACAGATAATGGGCTTGTTTCCATTACCTACATAATATTATCCAACCTGTTGACTATGTCACCAACACCAGCTACTGGGAACACACCCTCTGTCTGACCTTCCTATCTCTTAAAAAAAAGCATGGTCCATATATCTTACCTGAGAATCTCCTACAATTAGTATATTCTTACCTTGATTAGCAGGGGAGTAAGTGGTACCTTTAACCTCACTAACCACTGAAGTACACTCATCCCGAAGAACAGAGAATCGATTTCCTACCTTCACATCTTCTCTATTAACTTTCCTTTTCTTCCTTCTTCCTGAATTGTGAACCACTTGCCACTTAAAGCAGCTGCAACTCTTTAGCTCACTGCTGGTATCCTTTTCCTCACCAGCTCCCACCATCTCACACTCACTCCCAAACTCATCTAGGCGAAGCTTCAGCCTCCTATTTTCCTCCTGAAGAAGTAGAACCTCCTTCTTCAACACTTTAACCCGAGATTCCAAAACACTACAGCAGGCCATTTTGCTCAGTAACACCCCATGCTAATTCCCAGACAGGTTAGAACAGTGACCACACGTGACCTCTGACTGCAGCATACTTGGTACTTCCATTGGTACACTTGAATAAGCTGAGTATGCTTGGATAAGTTTGGCATGCTTGAATAAGCTGGGTATACTTGGAAAAGCTGGGCACACTTGGATAAGCTTGGTACACTTGGTGTTACGACCTGTGAAAAGGGTGCAATGAATATATTTGCGCCTATATCATGTTACGCCTGGTCACGTTCCACATTACTTTTGGCCGAAGTATCACTTAATGTCATATTGTGAACTTCCTTATTAATAACTAAAATATGGAAATTCAACTATTTAATATTGTCTGGGGCCGTAATATCTTACTAAACGGAATCATGTTCAATTAATGTGTATTATAATTTGAGTTAACGTCATAGGTTAGGAGTAACGGTGCAGGTATTGTAAAGCACTTGAGTAACGACCAGTCTCTGGTTCAACCCCAAATTACCTCTGAGAATGACACGTGACCTACCTCATGTCAGGTCGCCCCTCCTCATGATAAGCAGTAGCAGCTGCTCTTCAGCCCAAAGTGCATCTCTTTGAGATACTCTGTTGTAACAGAACCCTATTCCTTGGTGCTCGAAGGGGATAAACGTGTGTCTTACGTCCTGTGTTAAATTATCTAGACTACTCACAGGCAGTCTGAAGAACCTCGTGAGGTTACCTTATGTAACTTTGCAAGTATGAAATGGTGGTGATACCTTAATTAATGTCCTGTAAATAGTTCTATATATATTTTATATATATTCTATATATATTCTTGCACTAGTAAGATACGAGAGATAAGCAAATGATATATATATGTTTCCAACTTATGAAACAGTATGACATTAAAAGGCCTCTAAATTTTACTTGTCGTTCTTGTTTCCTTAGAAAAAGAAGTAGTTAAAAGTCTATTGAATTATTGCACCTCGACCTCTTTTAAACTGATGAGGACAGGCAGGCAATAAATGGGAGGTTTGTCCGGGAGCTGTAGAACCCCACAAGTTAAAATAAATTGAAGAAAATCTCTTCTAAATAGATGAACTATAAAAATGGACCCTGGATCCAAGCTATTAAGTAATTTAATGGAAGCGTCCCTAGAAACCTTAACATTACAAATTAGTTGGCGAATAGCCAGACAATTAAACGAATTTCACCTCGATACGTTGGAAACGAATCTAGAGAATGAACAGGAAGGGATACATCTTTCTCTTCCTTGTGTTAAATTCACCCCAAGTTCTAAGCCAAAGGGTCCCGAAGGACCTGAGTTTGAAGCTAGAGGCGAGACTCTAGAAACGCCCCTCACCCACAGTACCGACCTGAGTACTCGGCCCAAAACTAGTAGTGGAGACCTACAAAGGTCTCCCATCTTTACCCTTCGAGCACTTGGGGCAAGACCGATTAAACTCTATCGAACGCATATTGCGTTTACAAAATGCCCAGTTAGGAGCTAAAAAAAAAAAAAAAAGCCTAACTGAGGAAGAGTTCAAGCCTGAAATCTTAAGATGTGAAAGATGGGTAAGGAACGAAGGAGACTTGGAAATCACGCTTACCAAGTTTGACATACATAAAGCGGCTCTTATGATGCCTAAATTTGACGAATGTAACGTAGAGGTTTTCTTCCAGATTTTTGAGAATCAAGCTTAAGCCATGAATTGGCCCTGAGGAAAATGGGCGACTTAATTCATACTGAGTTAAAGGGCAAGGCTCAAACCTGTACGGTTTCTCTTCCTTACGAGCTCTACACCCAGTACGATATGGTGAAAAGAACCATTTTAAATTCTTACGATTTACTCCCCATAAATTACCAAATGGCTTTTCGTTCGCTGAAGCGTCGACCAGGACAATCCTATGTCGACTACGCTCGATACAGGGTGACCGCTATAGACCGCTGGTGTAGAGCCGCTAATGTCCACTCATTAGAGGAACTAACATTATTAATTCTGTTGGAGGATTTTCATGCGAATCTCCCGGGAGAATTACAGAAATATCTCATATGTCATCCAAAAACTTCTCTGGAAGAAACTGCTGCACTGGCAGATAATTTCGAGGTGTCTCAAAGACTCGTCCCGAGCGGATGCGATTGGGAAAAGGTAAAATCCCTCCCGGCCAAAGGTAAAACAACTTTGCTGAGTAAACCCCTTACCGAATACTCAGAACCACATCTCTCCCGAGTAGAGGACCCCTTCAGGGAAACCAGAAAATTGTCTAGAAAGAATCAAACTGGCCCATACCTCCTTCAGAATGAAATGCTATTATTGTGCCAAGGAGGAACATAATATGTCTCAGTGTTTCAAACTTAGAGAAAACCTAGGAAACTACCGAATATCCAGCCACCCTCTCAGCCATGGACAGTTAACCAGTTTCCCTGAACTCCTTCATGAATGTTACTTTGCTCTCATTCCTACAGTACGTCGAATTATGAAAACACCTGCCTTCGCTTACTCCTACCAATCATACTTACATTAGCCTGTTGGACAGACTCAAACTAATATTATTTTTTAATAATTATTATTATTGCCTTTATTGATGTAGTTGTTTTTTTTGTTGTTGTTGTTATTAGTGGTATATTGTTGCTGTTGTTCTGTTATTGTGTTGTTGTTTTGTTGTGCTGCTGTTGTGTTGCTATTGATGTTGTTTTTGTGCTATTGTTGCAGGACTCAAGTCCAGATAACCAGTTTCCCTGAATCCCATTATAAATGTTGACTTGCTTGCACTCCAACAGCACATCAGATCATTTAAGTACCTGCCTTCGCTCACTCCTATCTAACACACTCATAATTGCCTGTTGGACACTCAAAGAAACATTTTTTTTTTAAATTATAATTACATATACTGATATAAATTTTTCATTATTTTTTTTTATATTATCATTGTGTTGTCGTCGTTGTTGTTTTTGCTGCCGTTGTTATTTTTTGTTGTTTTCTTTGTTGTTATAATTGTTGTTACTTTGTTCTTGTTATTACTGCAGAGACTCAACCCCTTCAGCACCCAGTAGGAGAGTACAAACACACTCCTGTTCGACACTCTGACAGCTGACAGTCGACTGTTGAAAGGGATCATAAAAAAAATTATTTGGTCTCATGTGTGTCCCAAACTTAATATATCACAATAAGAATGTCATAGAGATATATTTCCAATAATTGATAATTCAATTAGTATTGAAGTCTGTGTCAGGTCGTCGAGAAATATATTGAGCGCCCCCTTCTGTTGCACATTACAGATCATTCTGGAAAAATACCCTGACTTTGCTCCCTATAAATAAAGCATTACCACGTGTGTGTGTATGTGTGTGTGTAAGTACTCACCTATTTGTACTCATCTATTTGTAGTTGCAGGAGTCGAGAGTCAGCTCCGGGTCCCGCCTCTTTGCTGACCGCTACTGCGTCCTCCCTCTCCCTGCTACATGAGCTTTATCATACCTCGTCTTAAAACTACGTATGGTTCCTGCCTCCACTACATCACTTGCCAGACTGTTCCACTTCCTAACAACTCTGTGGCTGAAGAAATACTTCCTAACATCCCTTTGACTCATCTGAGTCTTCAACTTCCAATTATCACCCCTTGTTTCTGTGTCCCATCTCTAGAACATCCTGTCTCTGTCCACCATATCTATTTTGTATGTCGTTATCATGTCTCAACTGACCCTCCTGTCCTCCAGTGTTGTCAGGCCGATTTCCTTTAACCTTTCTACGTAGGACTTTTCCCTTAGCCCTGGAACCAGCCTTGTTGCAAACTTGCACTTTCTCTAATTTCTTGACGTGCTTGACCAGGTGTGTGTTCCAAACTGGTGCTGAGTCCTGCAGTATTGGCTTGAATTATTCCTTACTGAGGTATCGGCTCGCTATTCTCAGGTTTGCCAGGCAGTTATCTGGTTAATGTGTGCTTCCGGAGACGTGCTCGGTGTTATACTCACTCCTAGATCTTTCCCCTAGAGTGAGATTTGCAGTCTATGGCCATCTAGCCTATACTCTGTCTGCGATCTTCTTTGCCCTTCTTCGATCTTCATGACTTTGCATTTGGAGGGGTTAAATTCTAGGAGCCAGTTGCTGGACCACGTGTCTAGCTTGTCCAGGTCTCTTTGTAGTCCTGCATGATCCGCATCTGATATAATTCTCCTCATTAACTTCACATCATCTGCAAACAGATGCGTGAGTGCGTGCATGTACGCTCGTGTGTGTGTGTGTGCTCACCTGTGTGTGTGTGTGTACTCATCTATCTGTGTGTGTGTACTCACCTAGTTGTACTCATCTAATTGTGGTTTTAGGGGTCGCGTGCGCGCGTGTATGTGTGCGTGTGTGTGTGTGTGTGCAACCCAGCAATTAATATTTGCACCGATAACTCATCACAGTTGTGACCGGGTGTGGATGTGTGAATTTCTTATTACTTTATCATTTATTCATGATTGTAACTATGTCTAAACATAAGTAAGTAAATTTACTTACATTATTCATTACCTTCATAGCTTGTGACTTCATTACCTTTGTACCTTGTTCAGCTATCATAACTTTAGGGTCCAGTCCCTGTTTTATAGATTATTTGGTGGCTTTTGAAGCGGGATTCAATGATAAGGCTTCGGAGACGTCTTACTTTATTTGCAAAGTCATGGTGGGTACATAGGCTTGTGTATTTGTGCCCATGGCCCGAGAGGACCATTCCCGCGAGGGAGAGAGGAGTGGACACTTCTTGACTGAGCAAAAGGTGTTTCCAGAGTAGAGTGAGTGGGACCAGCGTCCCACTGACCTGGGCAGGCCTAGAGAGGGCAGCACCTGAGTGCCGCGAGATATGAACTAAGCTGGCAGACAGCATAGGCTGTCTGTGTAGACAGTACAGGCTGTCTACATTTGCTCAGCCACCTACCTTGCATCGTCCCGATGCGACAATACTGGTGGTAAAAAAAAACTCGGTCTCTGTCTCGCAGGAACAGGGCACAAAATAGAAACATATATACATATGGACATGGAAAAAAAAAACTTCCTACAGGGAGGGAAGAAAAAGACAAGGTAGGGTGTGGTAAACGTTGTGGTCATAGGCAGTGAGCGTCGATGGGCATCACTGCACGCCTTCCTGCGTCTGGACAGATACTGCATCACAGGAGACATCGCTGCCGCTGAGCTGTGACGTAATGGGGTACGGTCTCCTCTAGAACAGTGAAGCAGTCATTGTAGGTGTCACTGCAGGTTTCACTCAACCTGGGGCACGACATGCTGGTGCCCTCGAGTGAGGCGTCGTCAAAATTCGGCAACTGGGCAGGATTTCTTCTGGCAAGCGACTCAGGAGGACAATTCTCGACTGGTACTGTCGCTGAGGCTGTCACTGCTGGCGAGCGTGGAGTGAGTCGTGGCAGAGATGACTGGGCGAAACATCTGGGAGTCATAACATCATACATCAAACTTCAGTGAGCGGGCTAACAGTCAAAGTGACATCATCTTTGAGCAGGAGCTCACTGAAGCTGTGACAGGAGGCTGACACAGCACCTGCCGACAGGGCTTAAACTGCGGCTTAACGAGTGTCATTCTCTCGACAGTTGGAGTTATAGCAGAGGTTAGTCTAAGCGTCCCCAGACTTGTTTCTCCACATATAACTGCACTCTTAAGGTCTGGAGGTGAAGTGAAACAAATCTCGATGGGAATCGTAGCAGGTACGATTCTGCAGAACATCTATGAGCGACAAGCATAAGAGCTTTCTGAACAAGGGTCTCGGACACTCGGGCTGACTAATATCAGCTATCAAACGCACTGGTCACACCGGGTGACAAGTAACACAGTGGTGCTGCTCTGGGTTCTGGGCTCAAGACCACACTGGACTCACCGAAAACTTTACACACACCTGCGGTACATGTGGTACAACATGGCTTAAACTAGCAAATGATGCCTTTCTGTGCACAAAATTGACACTAAGCCATACACTAACATGTGAGAACACTGAGAGGAATTAATTAACACACGACATATATCTTCTTTCAATCTCCTCGACAAAACTAAAATAATTACTGAAACACTCGATTTGACATTATGTGATGTCAGGCATGACATCGCGAGGTGACGTCAGGCAGACATCGTGACATCATGAAGTCGGGCAGCAGCAGACCACAGCATGTTGCCTAGGATGTCTGGCTCGGTAACTCAGGTGGCTCGTAGATCCACGTGGCTTCGTCCACACCCCATGTGGAGTCGGGATCCACATGGCATCATGATCTATGTAGCATGCTGATCCACATAACTTTGAGTGGCCTTGGGCACTTGGATACACAGCTCTGGCAATGAATTCACATGGAAAGCAGCAGAAAAGATAAGATAAGATAAGATAAGAGATAAGATTTCGTTCGGATTTTTAACCCCGGAGGGTTAGCCACCCAGGATAACCCAAGAAAGTCAGTGCGTCATCGAGGACTGTCTAACTTATTTCCATTGGGGTCCTTAATCTTGTCCCCTAGGATGCAACCCACACCAGTCAACTAACACCCAGGTACCTATTTGCTGCTAGGTGAACAGGACAACAGGTGTAAGGAAACGTGTCGGAATGTTTCCACCCGCCGGGAATCGAACCCGGGCCCTCCGTGTGTGAAGCGGGAGCTTTAGCCACCAGGCCACCGGGGCAGAGGGAGTGAGCACATAGTGGTGGAATATGGTGGTAGGCGGGTGAGCTTGGGCGAGGCAAGGAACCCGGCTGCTTTCTCCTCTCCCACCCACAACACAGGGAGAAACTCACAATGGATGCAGAAATCACCACAAAAACTCACCTCTGGCTTGCAGAAATAGCTGTGCTGAGCTGAACAACAGCAGCAGAACATACAAGTGACGCTGAACACTTGACTTGAGAAACAGCGTGGGGTCACTGGGATGCCACTTACAATTCTCGAAGAAATTCGGCAAATTTCGGCCTGGATCCTGCTTGTACCTGTGTCTGGATGCTGAAACGTGCAGACATGACATCAGGATAAGTTGTTGAGAGACGGATGCTTCTAGTGTAGGGTGATGAAGTGAACACAACTTCATTCCTCTTCTTTCCTCTCTCCGGGCAACCACAACTGCTGCGACCACCACCTCCACCAATGTTTTATAGATTATTTGGTGGCTCTTGCAGAGCGGAATTCAATGATAAGGCTTCGGAGGCTTCTTACTTTATTTGCGAAGTCATGGTGGGTACACAGGCTTGTGTGTTTGTGCCCATGGCCCGCGAGGGAGAGAGGAGTGGATACTTTTCGACTGGGTGAAAGGTGTCGCCAGAGTGAGTGAAAGCGAGTGGGACCAGTGTCCCACTGACCTGAGCAGGCCTAGAGAGGGCAGCACCTAAGTGCTGCAAAATATGAACTAAGCTGGCAGACAGCATAGGCTGTCTGTGCAGACAGTACAGGCTGTCTACATCCCTGGAACCATTATGTATCTCTGTAATCTTTTGACTACCGCCCACAGGATGGGTCTGGGATGCATAAAAATATTAAACTAACACTGGAAATGATAGCAGAAGCAAATAATAATATCAGTAGTAATTTATTATTATTATTTTTATTATTATTTATTATTATTATTATTTTTTAAGACACCGGTCGTATCCCACCGAGGCAGAGTGACCTAAAAAGAAAAGCGAAAGTCTTTCTGTTTAAATTTAGTAATCCCTCTTACGACATTCATGGCTTATGGAAGAAGAATTCTTTTCCACTTCCTCATGGAGATAGTATTATTATTGTTGTTATTTGTGAGACGAAAGATGAATAATTTGGAATGAATTATCTTATAATAATAAAGTGGGTGCTGTATACGATATTAATGTCCCTGGGTGACGTTTTGCTTAATTGAGTCATGTCGTGTGGAAAATGTGGTCCAGTCAATCTACATCCAAAAATAGCTAAAAAATCTCAGAAAAAAATTGTAACAGAATTTCTGGTTTCACAAAACTGTTCTTATGATATAAATGAACAACATATCAAAAACATAGATGAATGTAAGTGAGCAACTTTTCTAAAAAAATTAAATTTAAAATATGAATTGATTACGTCGCTTTCTGTCGAGAATCGTACAAATATCCCTTTATTTTGCACTAATATTGTTATGCATACAAGATAATGGTTGATGAGTGAAATACTTGTGAAACATTTGAGTATCTTTATTGTGGACACATTTCTCCAGCCAGTGGCTGCCCCTGTCAGATACAGAGAAGAATGGAGGAAGACTGAAAGGTGTTTGAGATTATCAGGTTATGGGTTGAATTTTTTAAAATTACTTCTCTGATAATTCCTCCGTTTCCAGTATCAAGACCGCCTTGCATTCGACTGATGAAGCCTATTGTACAGGCGATAGGTTTCCCTAATAAAGATTCTCAAATGTTGCCCCTTTGTTTGAGTCATCAGCTTGTCGGTATTAGATACCATTAGGACACATGTGCAATACATGAGTACATTTATTGGCAAGGAACAATCCTCTACCAAATAAAGATAAGGCAAGCGCTCTAAGGTTAGTTTTTGAGTACCCAGACATTGCCCTCAATAATGTTTCCAATATATACAAAGTGCAATAGAGCAATAAGATGCTAATTAGCGTGACGGCACAGTGAGTTCACTCACTGCGATTGGTATTTCCCCTCATACAAGAAAAGATCAGTATGTGTGTACTCGACCAGCATCCGTGAGAGTCTGCCATCAGCCTGGTGTGGAAACATATCTATTCAACCGGGGGAAACTCTCACCCATATGGTTGACGTATAAACATAACAGCGAATCAGAATTGCCGTGACCCTTCTGTAGCTAAACCAGCTTGACTGCCATTTTGCCTAGTATATTAATAATGCAAGAAGTGGTTGTGTGATGAACAATGATGAACAAGTATGTTTTTCTGCCTGTTGAAGCTTACTGTTGTTGTATCCAAAATCGAACTTCTTTTTGTAGTTAATGTTCCTCTTTAGTAAAACCTTGGGCAAACCCTCGCCTTTATTTAGACGATTAATGCTAAAATTGCCAAGTAGAAACCTATCTCATGAAACTGCTCAGTGTTCTTTGCAATTTTCGGGACAAATGAGCCTTCTGATTTTGCTTTGGCAAAAGCAGCATAATTCTTCACTCGACCCTTTAATGTGAGACGCATAAGTAAAACACTTCACGATCTTCAGTTACTTTCTCATAATTTCAGTCGCAAATCAACACCCTGAGAAAAAATAATGACTTACCTGGAGTTTACCTGGAGAGAGTTCCGGGGGTCAACGCCCCCGCGGCCCGGTCTGTTCTTAGGTCACCCTATACGCTTATTCTGAGCTCAATTCTGGCTTCTTGAAGCTCACTTTAGTAGGTAATGATGTCACAGCTCGAGATTGAATTTTATTTTTATGTTAACGATGAGCCATTTTTAAAGATGGCCTCCAAGTGTAAACACGTTGAGATTCTAGGTGGCGCTTGGCTTGAATAATCATTGTTTTGGACATGTGATAAGAAATTGAGCTGTTATATCAAACTGTGCGATGATTATCTTCAACAACTGAGTTATTTAGCTTGACTCAAGACTAGAATTTTTTTTTAAATTATTGTGGAAAGTTTAAGGGTGTAATCTCTAACAATTTCCTCATTTTCTGATCGCTTATCGTGCGTTAATGATCACGATTAAATTTACCTAACTGGCATTAAACTGACTTAACTTATTACATCATATGTCGAGAAATCTGTTACGGTATCCATGTATTTTCGCCGTTGACAATAAAACGCGTTATATTTCAAACGTTCTATTAAATGCCAGATATTTTAAGTGCACTATATGTCCATGCTGGTATAAAACCAGATATTTTAAATGTTTTATCAAAATAACAGATATTTTATATGGTATAATATAATACTAGATATTTTAAATATTCTATCAATATATCAAATCTTTTATAAGTTTCAATGTAATACTTGATATATTTAACGTTATAGTATAATTCCAGATATTTTATAATTGCCAGTTTAAAACTAGATATTTTACGCGTTCAATCTTAAGTCCAGATATATATGCTAGAAAATACCAGATATTTTAAATGTTCTAATATATTGCCACATATGTATACATGCTAGAATAATACCAGATATTTTATACGTTTTAGTATAATACCAGATGCCTTAACATGTTTTACAATAATACCAGATATTTTAAATGTTTTACTATTATGTCAGATATTTTATATATGCTAGTATAATACCAGATATTTTATACGTGTTAGTATTATACCAGATATTTTATATGTTCTGGTATAATACCAGATAGTTTAAATGTTATAAAATAATATCAGATATTTTAAATGTTCTATAATAGTATCATCTACTTTGCAAATGTTAATATAATAGCTGATAATAAAAAATGTTTTCCTGTAATACCAGATATACATTGTCAGTCCCTCTAGGCTGAGGGACAGACACCACAAAACCACTTCGAGGTTGATGGACTGATATCATCATATCTACATGTCCACCGCTTCCTCAGAACTAGACTGACAAATATCAAATACTGAATAAATACCAAAATTTTGCACAAGTGTCTTATCTACCTGCATGTAAATATTCATCTTCCATTTACAAAACAATTTAAAGTGAACTGTATAAAAATATTGTTTTGGTAAATTTTTAAGGTATTTTGAAAATCTTTGGAATGTCTACAGTTAATTTAACTGCACCAAAAAAGTTCCGTAACAAACATCGAGAAACCTTAGGAAAGCGTTCCAAATATTTGCATATTTTAAATGAGTTGAATAGCAAGCAGCAATTCTCATTTTTGGGTGTTATTTTTATAGCTATATCAAGGAAGAAGAGTCTATTTTTATTTGTAAAAATTTTTACATATTAAACTCAGAAGCAAAGTTTTGATGTACATATATATGGTAGTGTAAATTTTTCCTTGACACTTTTAATAAGTTGTAATTACGACAGATACGCATATGCCAATGACTTAATTTCATTAAGAAACCTCTAGTACACTTACACATGTGTAATATCGCCACACTCGTGTGAAAGAGTACAAAACTTATACTTACACAACTGTATGATTATTACAATCATGTGCAACAGTACTAGACCAACGCTTGTATATGTGTAAGTGTCTAAGATACACTTAGTCACGTGTAGCATCTCTACATAACACTACACATATGCATAGGTAAACAATACCAACAATTATACGTTTGTAAGTAAACAAGACAGACAATAACATATGTGTCGTGTCAGTATATTTATATGTGTGTACAAGACAAATACATATTTAAAATGTCACTACACATGCCAGAATGCCAGAATATTCAAATGTACTTATCCCAGTCATACTTACACATGTGATGATTTCGTTATACACACATGTGTAAGTGGGTATGAAATGTTAACAAATGAACAAGTAAAGAAATCTTACATAAGTGACATTAGGTTACGCTCAAGTGTAAGTATAAAAAAATGGCCAGATACTCATATTGAATATCACTGAACAAATAAGTAAATGTACATTATTTACACATTTGTAAATAATATACATACAGGTGCGAGTATAAACGTCCTACACTTATACAAGTGTATAAGTGTCCTACACTTATACAAGTGTATAAGTGTCCTACACTTATACAAGTGTATAATTGTCCTACACTTATACAAGTGTATAAGTGTCCTACACTTATACAAGTGTATAAGTGTCCTACACTTATACAAGTGTATAAGTGTCCTACACTTATACAAGTGTATAAGTGTCCTACACTTATACAAGTGTATAATTGTCCTACACTTATACAAGTGTATAAGTGTCCTACACTTATACAGGTGTATGTGTTTTGTTCAGCAGAAACTGCTCTACAAAATAATTTAATACTTTTTACTGTTTCAAGAGATCTCTCCTAATGAAAATTAGGTAAACGCCATGGAAATCTTAGGTAAGTTCCTGAATGTCGATTCTTCTATACCTGAACTTTGATTTGTTTGTAGTACAATGAAAGCGAATGTTGCTGTTTATAGTCGAGTGCTGATAAGGTGTAGCTGGTGATTGGTGGGTACTGACGGTGAGCAGCAGTAATGGTGCGTACTCATAGAGTGTAGCTGGTGGTGATGGGTACTCACGGAGTGTAGCTGGTGGTGATGGGTACTCATGGAGTGTAGCTGATGGTGATGGGTACTCATGGAGTGTAGCTGGTGGTGATGGGTACTCATGGACTGTAGATCGTGGTGACGGGCACTCATAGAGTGTAGCTGATGATGGTGGGTACTCATGGATTGCGACTGGTGATGGTGCGTACTCAGTGGAGTAGCTTGTATTAAGTGCACAGGTAGCAATTCAAGGCCAGTAGCACCTGGTCGTAAATAAATTCAGCGATCTGGCGATCAGCAGAGCAAGACAAGGTCAAGGCAAACACAACAGGGGTAGAGATATTTACCCATATATTCCTTCATTACTTATTTACAACAGTAAGATATAAGATTAGCAGTATGATGGTTAGACAACCAAAAACCATTCAACGAGTGGATTCGACCCGATTAGGAGAATATGCCCTTCCAGCCAAGCAGTGAGGTGTGACGTCACCTTGGCTGGGGAAGCGAACTCTCACCTGATTGTTGAATTGAACCGGACAATAAATACTAGGGCCCCAGAACTGCTATACTCTGAATTTCCAGTTCGCTGGTCGAGTGGACATGCCAATGATTGTGTGACGAACGTTGAATAAAAGGTAATATACTCGGCTCACGCCACAGCTGGTGATAATAGGTAATTAATATAGTTGGTGATGGTGAGGACTCACCGAGTGAGTATAGAGCGATTCAGTGTGCAAATTTGGGACCATATCCTCCAGGATTTTCCAGGTGTAAATCATTATGTACCTTCCTTGCCTGCATTGCAAGGAATATAGGTTTTTAAAGGACTTCAAATGTTTCCAGTAATTGAGATGTTTGACTGAGCTAATACGTGCAGTGAAAATTTTCTGTACATTCTCCAGATCTGAAATTTCGCCTTCATTGAAAGAGGCTATTAGTGTTCAGTAGTGTTCGAGCCTAGAGAGAACAAGTGACTTAAAAAAGATCATCATTGGCTTGACATCCCTTAATATGAAGGTACTCATTATCCATCCTATCACTCTTGTTGGAGTTGTGATAATGACACTGTTGCGATCCTTGACAGTAAGATCCACTATCGTTATCACTCCTAAGTGGCTCACATTAGTTTTTCGTTCTATCGAGTGATTAGAATTTTTTATGCACCTCGTTCTAGCTTTTATTTCCACGTGTTTCCCGAAACGGAGTAACTAAAATATTTCCTCAGTAAACATTGTATTGTTTTCTGCAGCCCACTGAAGACATGCTTTAAATTTGCTTGGAGATTTACTGTGTCCTCAGTGGATGAAACTCATGAAGACACGGATCTGTGGTGTATATCTCTTTCTATTTTGTAGAATGAAACGTTCCCTAGAGCCGGCTTCTGCCTACACGTTTCCAAAGCACAGAATTTGGACGATTCTGCTTTCCGTTGGCTACAATTTGTAGGGGCAAGCAGAGTGCAGCTGGTGATGGGTAGTACTCATAGGGTGTAGATGATAATGAATGGTACCCAAGTGATGAAGCTGGTAGTAGAATTTACGCAGGTGGTGTAGCTGATCACTTAATCATAAAAATCATCTTTATTTCTGAAATTACATGTACAAGACATGCAGGCCTAGCTGACATCAATCATATACTACTACTATATAGAAAGCCCCTTGTTACACAGAGCACTTCAGGGAAATTAAGTCAGTATCCTCCCAGGATGCGACCCACATCAGTTGACTAACACCCATGTACCTATTTTACTGATAGGTGAAAATGGACACCAGGTTCCTTAGAGAAATAAATCCTAAAGTTTCCACTCCCACTGGGTATCGAACTCCGGACCTCAGTGTGTGAGAGGAGTGAGCTAGCAATCGAGCTACGGGTGCAGCTGGTGACACTGGAGTAACTGACAGCCATGGGTATCCTATGTGATTTAGTGGGTGATCCTGGGTACTAGACTGGTGTAGCTGGTAATGGTGGGTACTCAAGTGGCGTAGCTGGTGATGGTGGGTACTAGAGTGGTGTAGATGATGATGGTAGTAGCTGGGAATGATGGGTATTAAAGTGATGTAGCTGGTGATGGTGGGTACTCAGTGATGTAGCTAGTGATGGTGGGTACTCAAGTGATGTAGCTACTGATGGTGGGTACTCAAGTGATAGAGCTTGTGATGGTGGGTACTCAAGTGATGTAGCTCGTAGATGATGGTAGTAGCTGGGGATGATGGGTACTAAAGTGGTGTAGCTGGTGATGGTGGGTAGTCAAGTGATGTAGCTAGTGATGGTGGGTACTCAAGTGATGTAGCTAGTGATGGTGGGTACTCAAGTGATATAGCTGGTGATGGTGGGTACTCAAGTGATGTAGCTGGTGATGGTGGGTACTCCAGTGATGTAGCTGGTGATGGTGGGTACTCAAGTGATGTAGCTGGTGATAGTTAGTACACAAGTGGTGTATCTGGTGATGGTTTGTACTCAGGTGGTGTAGCTGGTGATGGTGGGTACTCAAGTGATGTAGCTGGTGATGGTGGGTACTCAAGTGATGTAGCTAGTGATGGTGGGTACTCAAGTGATATAGCTGGTGATGGTGGGTACTCAAGTGATGTAGCTGGTGATGGTGGGTACTCAAGTGATGTAGCTGGTGATAGTTGGTACACAAGTGTTGTATCTGGTGATGGTGGGTACTCAAGTGGTATTAATTAATGGTGTTGTTGGGTACTCAAGTGATGTAGCTGGTGATGGAGGGTACTCCAGTGATGTAGCTGATGATGGTGGGTACTCAAGTGATGTAGCTGGTGATGGTGGGTACTCAAGTGATATAGCTGGTGATGGTGAGTACTCAAGTGATGTAGCTGGTGACGGTGGGTACTCAAGTGGAGTAACTGGTGATGGTGGGTACTCAAGTGATGTAGCTGGTGATGGTGGGAACTCAGGTGGTATTAATGGTGTTGGTGGGTACTCAAGTGATGTTGCTGGTGATGGTGGGTACTCAAGTGATGTAGCTGGTGATGGTGGGTACTCAAGTGATATAGCTGGTGATGGTGAGTACTCAAGTGATGTAGCTGGTGATGGTGGGTACTTAATTAAGTGATGTAGCTGGTGACGGTGGGTACTCAAGTGGAGTAACTGGTGATGGTGAGTACTCAACTGATGTAGCTGGTGGTGGTGGGTACTCAGGTGGTGTAAATGGTGTTGGTGGGTACTCAAGTGATGTAGCTGGTGATGGTGGGTACTCCAGTGATGCAGCTAGTGATGGTGGGTACTTGTACAGAAATTTTCTCCAGGAGGGGGGTATCAGCCCCCTTCAGCCCTTTCAGCCCCTTCAGCCCCTTTCAGCCCTGAGGGGCCAAGCCCTCTCAGAAGGGGCGAGTGTCTTGTTTACTGCTAGAGTGAGTAATTGATCACAGATGCTATGCCACGTAGTCAAGTGACTTCTGCTCCTTGCAGCGGTGTTGCAAAGTGTATTTTTATAAGAGGTAGTACATCTCTTATTTAGCAGGACAATTAAGGAAAATCCTGCTCCCACTTTATTACCATAGTAAAGATAGTGTACATTGTTGTCTATGCTTGAGACAACAAGAAACAAACATTTTGCTTTGCTTCATCGAGGAGGTGACAAGGATGCAAGGTACTAGGTCAGCGTTATTTTTTTTTTTTGTGCTAGGGCAGTGACGGCTTGGGGCGGTGTGGCATCGCCAGACTATCTTTGACTCTAGGGAGAGTGACACTGATGCCAGGATACTGATCTGTGCGTTAGTGTGAACAAGTGTCTCAAACACAATAAACACTTAAGAGAAGTGTGATCAGCTTCTCTTGTGATACATTGTGAACAATAAAGACAAATCTTGTGGAACATAGTGTACCAGTGTGCGTTTCCTACACAATGGAAGACGTGGACATCCAAGGACACTTCAGCTTCTATCAAGTCACCGATACCTGTCGAAGGTGTTGAGAACACCATAGCTCACGTTACAAAGATCAAGGTATTTTACGAATTTCTTGTAGATCGGGGGATTGCGCAATTCTTGAGTCACAAGGAGTTTGTAATCAACCTATAATCGGCAGTAAGGTGTGGACTTTTGAGTCCAAACAAGTAGGTATTTCGTCACCCATCATCGAATGAAATATGCTGACATAACACCCCCTAGGGGTAATTTATACTTACAAATTGTATCTCTTGACAGCCCAATGTTGTGATGGTTTCGACAGCTTCTAGACCTCGTCTGCAGGGGCGGCTGTGTAGACGATTTGCTGTCATTTATCAGCTAAGTGTTCATTATATATAGTTATAAATTATATCTTAGCTGGTAAGGCCAAAATCCTCAACAGAATTTGGTCCTTCGAACCGGATAAAGACCACACGGTGGTCCAAATATGTTGTACTACAGTGTACAAATAACCTATGAGCCAAGGTCCTTCGAAAAAAGCTGTAAAACTAGTGTTTTACAATATAAATCAGTATAAATGAGTCCCTCCAGACTCAATCACAGAGAATGGGCAGCCAAAAGAAAATGGGCGCTCACCCAGCATTCACCCAAAAGAAAACGGGCGCTCACCCAGCGGACACCCAAAGAAAATGGGAGCTGGGTGACTCACCCACATCCTGCACCCACTGCTCCAATCTGGAGAAATTGCTGATTAAGACAACAACCCAGGTGATGTTTGTCTGAGTGTATATATACACATAGTGTTTATAATGTTTATAGACAGAAATTAAGAGACAAGATTGTGTTAAAGTTTGTTTCTTATAGATCTACCTGTTATATTAAAGGAACTTATATATAAAGTGTAAGCTTTCAAATATATATTAACAGTGAAATTTATATATGTGTAAGTAATATTCACGTGTGATTTACAGTTATACAGTGACATTTATAGTGTATAGTGAATGAAGTGTATAACATCGTTATTTACGATTAATCATCGTGGTCAGGCTGACACAGCAAACTCTAAGCCATAAACACCAGCCACATGTACTGTGTACCCTTCATGGTCATTGACCCTGAGGTTAAGCTTAGTGGGTCAGTAGTGTCTGACTCGATTATTGCTGACTTAAGCATAACAAAAACTCAGCTGTCTATAGCAGTACAGTGTTTTTTAAACACTCTAAGTGTGGTGCTAGAATTTTCAGTATACCATTAAAATGGCTTGTTTGAAAACTCAGTTTCAGTCTTTACAGACTAAGATTACACAATTAGAAAATCTAATTTCAGTCTGTCTAGGATTAACTCAAGATACAAACCTAGATTTTGATGATCTTGAGGTCAAGTTTGAATTATTTACACAACGCATGGAAATAATTAATTCAGACTATACACATTATGAAAATAAATTTCTTGAATCAGATCCATCTGAGGATGAAATTAAAAATGTTTTGGATACATTTAGTGATCAACAATTAAGGTGGACAGGAGTACAGGCTATCTGCCGCAAAACTCTGTCACAGAGACCTACTGTAACTAGTGGTCAAACACCTGTTACACCTGTAACAACAAGTGTCCCATTACCAAGCTTACCTACATTGTCATTACCTATTTTCCAAGGTCATAATTATGAAGAATTCATTAGTGGTTTTCAATCCATAGTAAATTCACGAACTGACATAGATGAGATTGCCAAGTTCAATTACCTTAAATGTCTTGTGAAGGGAGAACCCTATGAACTGATTAAATCATTTCCGGTGGTCAAAGGCAATTATCAAATAGCCTTACGTGTCTTAGCAGACAATTACTTCGATGCTGACAAGGCTAGAGTTAGACATGCAGTCTTAATATCAAGCTTGAAGCCACCCAAACATTGTTTTTCAGACTTACAGGCATTTAGAATCACATTAGACAATAGTCTCAGATCTCTAGATGCTAAATATGACCTAAGACAATGTGATTGGTTTATCAGTGGTATTGTACAAGATAAGTTGTCACCACAAACTATTGAACGATTAAATATTATGTTCAATAAACGCTATTTCACTTGTGAAGAAATTAGCAATGGTTTACAAACAATAGTTTCATGCATGCAAGCAACGAGACAAGATGAAAAATCCACAAATCCAGTGGATAATAAACCTTCAACTCAGTATAAAAAGAGTATACCTACTCCCACTAAACCACATAATGTGAAATCCCATATAGGCATTTATCAAGCTGTGAATACAATAGACAGTAAACAGACTGTCATACATAAACGTACTCCAAAATGTGTACTTTGTGACGGAACACATTGGGCACAGTATTGTATTCAATACACATCAATGGAGGAACGTAAACAACGTGTTCATCAGCTGAAAAGATGCATCAAGTGTTTATGTGAACACAAGGGAGGAAAATGCTCACTGAAGAAGTGTTTTAAATGCAAGGGTATGCATCATACAGCATTATGCCCAAATACTTTCGCTGAACAGCAGCAGACTTCCACAGAATCAGGAAGTCAACAAGCAACAGCATTAAATGTGAGAGATAAGTTTAAAGCAACTGCTCTCCCTATAGCTCGAGTTGAGTTATCTAATAAATTACACAAAACCAATGTGCTAACACTATTTGATCAAGGCTCACAAAGGCCCTTCATAAGAAGAACAGTGTTGCAGAAACTGAATAAACAACCCTATGCCAAAATACAGTTAGATATAGCTGGTTTTTTCCACAATTCTGGTAAACAGACATATGACCTAGCCAGAATCACTGTTGGTCTAGGAAACAGGAAAAAGACAGTAGAAGCTGTGGTAGTAGATGATTTGCCTAAGTCTGTGCAGATCCAGGGATTAAAAGAAACAGTTGCAGCACTGAAAGCAGCTAATGTCAAGTTAGCATGTCCTGACATACAGAGGGACACAATTAGTCTAATTGATTTAATCATTGGAAGTGATTATTATCACTGTTTTGTGCAAAATATAGTAAGTAAACATGATGTTCACTTGCTGAAAACAGCAGGAGGCCACATGATACGTGGTCCCATTCCCTCTCAAAGTGGGAAAGAAGCTGATATTGATTCAGTGGAAAATGTACTAGTTACGAGAATAACCACTGATCATGTACCACAGCAAAAATTATCATTACTGGAAGAAATGAATGAACCAGTTGATAAGTTGTGGGATTTAGATGCGATAGGTATTGATGTAAATAAACCAAGCCCACAAGAGTCTCAGACTTATAACCAATATTTGGACACTGTCAAATATAAAGATGGACAGTATTGGGTTAGGTTACCATGGAAATTAAATCCACCACATCTACCTAGCAATTATCGCATGGCTTTCGGACAAATGAAAGCACAAACACATGAGCTCAGGAAGAATCCAGAGCTACTGACTGTCTATGATAATATCATACAAGAACAGTTGGACAATAAATTCATTGAGGAAATAGTCGAAGATAAGTTGAAGACAAACGCTCATTATCTCCCGCACCATGGAGTCAGAAAAGATTCTGAAACCACTCCACTACGTGTTGTATATAATTGCAGCGCACGTGCAAATAAAGATGTAGCAAGTCTTAATGACTGTCTGATGACCGGACCCTCACTAACTGAGAAGCTTGGAGACGTGCTTATGAAATTTCGCACAAACCCATATGCCTACACGGCTGATATTTCCAAAGCTTTCTTAAGAGTAGGACTACAAGAAATAGATAGAGATTATACTCGATTCTTGTGGCCTGAAAATCCACATGATCCTCAAAGTCCTGTGAAAACTTATCGTTTCAAATCAGTATTGTTTGGTGCAACATCCTCTACATTCTTACTAGAAGCTACTCTAAATACACATTTGAAGAAATCTGAAAGTCCCTTCAAAGAAATCTTAAAGAAAAGTTTCTATGTGGACAATCTTCAAGGTACTGTGAATAAAGAGGAGGATTTGAAATCCTTATACAGAGAAGCTAACAAGGAGATGAAAGAAGCAAATATGCCTCTAAGGATGTGGAATACAAATTCAAAGCAATTAAGGGAACTTATCAAAGAAGATTTCCCTGAAACTGAAATTCCTGATTGCAACAATATGCTGGGACTTAATTGGAACACACAGGAAGATACTTTGAGTCTCAAAAAGATAAACAATAAATCATGCAGTACACTCACTAAACGTAGTTTACTGTCAGAGGTATCACAATGTTTTGATCCTCTAGGACTCGTCTCACCAATTACCATAAAGGGTAAAATGCTTATGCAAGATGCATGGAAACTCAAAATTGGATGGGATGAAAACTTGCCTCTAGAAATGAGTCAAGCATGGGATGAAATATCCAGGGAGTTTAAGCAACTTCATCAAATTACATTTCCCAGACAAATAGGTCAAGAGGGAAACAAGTACACATTACATGTGTTCTGTGATGCGTCAACCAAAGGTTATGGCGCTGTAGCTTACATGAGTAATGCTGAAGGAAGTACACTAATTACTTCAAAGGCCAGGGTAGCACCCTTGAAGGTCAGAACAGTACCACAATTGGAACTGACAGCACTCTATGTAGGTATAAAATTAGCTGTCTATCTCAACAAAGTACTTGATCATCTCACTATTGAAAAAACCGTGATCTGGAGTGATAATGAGGCAGTTCTTCAGTGGTTAAGAAATAATAAGAGTAAGTTGGTCTATGTACAGAACAGAGTAGCAGAAATAAAAGAGATGCAGAGAGATTATCTCTTTCTTCACGTCTCTTCCCAAGAGAATCCAGCTGACATGTTGTCACGTGGTGTCCCACTCAAGAAATTTGTGGATAATAAATTATGGCTCCACGGACCGAACTGGCTCTCTGATGAAAATAACTGGCCTCAGCAAAAAGCTCACATTATGCCAGAAGAAACAGTCTGCTTGAACACAGCAGAAATAAGTTGTGTAAATACTGCAGACACAACAGAAATAGTCATTGATGGATCTAAATACTCATCTTTGGGTAAACTCTTAAGAGTTACAGCTCTTGTCTTTAAATTCATTAAAGGAATGAAACCTGATTATGAATGTCTTGAACCCATTAAATACTGGGTGAAACTAATACAGAAAGTTGTTTTCTCTACAGAATATACATTTCTAGAAACACAAGATAAATCCCCAAAGAAACCTGTCATTAATTCTTTAGGACTTTATCTCGACTCAGAAAAGATTATAAGATGTCGAGGAAGAATTCATAATTCTTCACTACCTAAAGAAGCCATACATCCAATATTGATCCCCAAGAATCATTGGCTAACAAAACTGATTGCGCAAAACGCCCACAGTAACGTGTTACATGGTGGGGTAGCTGACACACTTTGTCATATACGACAGTCCTACTGGATACCTCAAGGTAGACAAAGTGTGAAAAAACAAATAAAGGACTGTATTACTTGTCGTCACTACGATATGCGAGTATGTCAGTATCCAGGTCCACCTCCATATCCCTCTGAAAGAGTTTGTCATATCACTCCATTTGAGGTGACAGGTGTAGATTACACTGGACCAATAATTTTAACCAAAACAGTTGACAAAGTTCCCATCAAGGTGTACATCTGTTTGTTCACTTGTGCTACAACTAGAGCAGTACATCTAGAAGTAGCCACTGACATGTCTGTTGAAACTTTTATCAAATTATTCAGAAGGTTTGCAGCCAGAAGGGCATGTCCCAGACTGATGATTTCAGATAATGCAACGAACTTTGTTGCTGGTGCTGCTTATATAAGCAAGATCTTTGATCAACCAGAAGTACAACAGATGCTGAATCAACGCAGTTGTCGTTGGAGATACATTCCTCCTAAATCTCCATGGCACGGCGGATTTTATGAAAGAATGATTGGCATTGTAAAACGTTGTTTAAGGAAGACTCTTCATCGTCAAAGAATCTACTTAGAAGAATTCCGTACAGTTGTGACTGAAATAGAAAATAGAGTCAACAACAGACCTCTAACTTATGTTACCGATGATCTGGACAATTTAGAAGTGTTAAGTCCATCTCATTTACTCCATGGCAGAAGGCTCGAACCTGTTCCTCCCATGAATGATAAAGAAATCATAGAGGATCCTACTTATTTCGAACCTGAGCAACTCAGACGTAAATTCAAACACCTTAATAAAGTGATTGAACGTTGGGAGAAAATTTGGCGAGAAGACTATCTCACCTCATTGAGAGAACACTTCTATGGAGCTGGTGTTCCTGAAAATCATAAGTCCTTAAGACCTGGTGACATAGTGATTATCGACAATGATGGTCCGAGGTCCCAATGGCCACTTGGAAAAATTGTGACCATATATCCTGATGCAAATGGAATCATCAGGACAGTTGATGTTTTGAGCAAAGGTGTAGAGAACAAGCGGACAATAAATAAATTAGTGCCGTTAGAATTACACAGTGTTGAAAACAAAATTAGTGATTCTCCAGAAACCACACAGACTAAAGCTGTTCAGAAAAGACAAGCAGCAGTGGTGGCGAGTGAGAAAATTAAATTAATGTTAAGTGATGAATAGTTCACCTGCAGCGAACCTCCGCCGCCCCCCAGTGTGGAGAAATTTTCTCCAGGAGGGGGGTATCAGCCCCCTTCACCCCTTTCAGCCCCTTCAGCTCCTTTCAGCCCTGAGGGGCCAAGCCCTCTCAGAAGGGGCGAGCGTCTTGTTTACTGCTAGAGTGAGTAATTGATCACAGATGCTATGCCACGTAGTCAAGTGACCTCTGCTCCTTGCAGCGGTGATGCAAAGTGTATTTTTATAAGAGATAGTACATCTCTTATTTAGCAGGACAATTAAGGAAAATCCTGCTCCCACTTTATTACCATAGTAAAGATAGTGTACATTGTTGTCTATGCTTGAGACAACAAGAAATAAATATTCTGCTTTGCTTCATTGAGGAGGTGACAAGGATGCAAGGTACTAGGTCAGCGTTTTTTTTTTGTGCTAGGGCAGTGACGGCTTGGGGCGGTGTGGCGTCGCCAGACTATCTTTGACTCTAGGGAGAGTGACACTGACGCCAGGATACTGATCTGTGCGTTAGTGTGAACAAGTGTCTCAAACACAATAAACACTTAAGAGAAGTGTGATCAGCTTCTCTTGTGATACATTGTGAACAATAAAGACAAATCTTGTGGAACATAGTGTACCAGTGTGCGTTTCCTAGACAATGGAAGACGTGGACATCCAAGGACACTTCAGCTTCTATCAAGTCACCGATACCTGTCGAAGGTGTTGAAAACACCATAGCTCACGTTACAAAGAACAAGGTATGTTACGAATTTCTTGTAGATCGGGGGATTGCGCAATTCTTGAGTCACAAGGAGTTTGTAATCAACCTATAATCGGCAGTAAGGTGTGGACTTTTGAGTCCAAACAAGTAGGTATTTCGTCAGCCATCATCGAATGAAATATGCTGACATAACACCCCCTAGGGGTAATTTATACTTACAAATTGTATCTCTTGACAGCCCAATGTTGTGATGGTTTCGACAGCTTCTAGACCTCGTCTGCAGGGCGGCTGTGTAGACGATTTGCTGTCATTTATCAGCTAAGTGTTCATTATATATAGTTATAAATTATATCTTAGCTGGTAAGGCCAAAATCCTCAACAGTACTCAAGTGATGTAGCTGGTGATGGTGGGTACTCAAGTGATGTAGCTAGTGATGGTGGGTACTCAAGTGATACAGCTGGTGATGGTGGGTACTCAAGTGATGTAGCTAGTGATGGTGGGTGCTCAAGTGATATAGCTGGTGATGGTGGGTACTCAAGTGATGTAGCTAGTGATGGTGGGTACTCAAGTGATGTAGCTGGTGAGAGTTGGTACACAAGTGTTGTATCTGGTGACGGTGGGTACTCAAGTGGAGTAACTGGTAATGGTTGGTACTCAAGTGATGTAGCTGGTGATGGTGGAAACTCAGGTGGTATTAATGGTGTTGGTGGGTACTCAAGTGATGTTGCTGGTGATGGTGGGTACTCCAGTGATGTAGCTGATGATGGTGGGTACTCAAGTGATGTAGCTGGTGATGGTGGGTACTCAAGTGATATAGCTGGTGATGGTGAGTACTCAAGTGATGTAGCTGGTGATGGTGGGTACTTAAGTGATGTAGCTGGTGATGGTGGGTACTCAGGTGGTGTAAATGGTGTTGGTGGGTACTCAAGTGATGTAGCTGGTGATGGTGGGTACTCCATTGATGTAGCTGGTGATGGTGGGTACTCAAGTGATGTAGCTGGTGAGAGTTTATACACAAGTGTTGTATCTGGTGACGGTGGGTACTCAAGTGGAGTAACTGGTAATGGTTGGTATTCAAGTGATGTAGCTGGTGATGGTGGGTACTCAAGTGGTGTAACTGGTGATGGTGGGTACTCAAGTGATGTAGCTGGTGATGGTGGGTACTCAGGTGGTGTAGCTGGTGTTGGTGGACACTCAGTGGTGTAGCTGGTGATGATGGGTACTCAAGTGATGCAGCTGGTGATGGTGGGTACTCAGGTGGTGTAAATGGTGTTGGTGGGTACTCAAGTGGTGTAAATGGTGATAATGGGTACTCAGTGGCGTAGCTGGTGACGGTGGGTACTCAAGTGGAGTAACTGGTGATGGTGGGTACTCAAGTGATGTAGCTGGTGATGGTGGGTACTCAGGTGGTGTAAATGGTGTTTGTGGGTACTCAGTGGTGTAGCTGGTGATGGTGGGCACTCAAGTGATGTAGTTGGTGATTGTGGGCACTCAAGTGATGTAGCTGGTGATGGTGGTTATTCAAGTGATGTAGCTGGTGATAGTGGGTACTCAAGTCGTGTAAATGGTGATGGTGGGTATTCAGTGGCGTAGCTGGTGACGGTAGGTGCCAAAGTGGTGTGGCTGATGGTGGTGGGTACACAAGTGATGTAGCTGGTGACGGTGGGCACTCAAGTGATGTAGCTGGTGATGGTGGGTACTCCAGTGATGTAGGTGGTGATGGTGGTTATTCAAGTGATGTAGCTGGTGATAGTGGGTACTAAAGTCGTGTAAATGGTGATGGTGGGCACACAGTGGTGTAGATGGTGATGGTGGGTGCTAAAGCGGTGAAGCTGGTGATGGTGGGTACTCAAGTGATGTAGCTGGTGATGGTGGGTACTCAAGTGATGTAGCTGGTGATGGTGGGTACTCCCGTGATGTAGCTGGTGATGGTGGTTACTGAAGTGATGTAGCTGGTGATAGTGAGTACGCAAGAGATGCAGTTGTTGGTGACGGTGGGTACTCAAATGATGTACCTAGTTAAGGTGGGTATTTAAGTGTTGCAGCTGGTGAGGGTGGGTAATCAAGAAGTGTAGATGGTGATGACGAATACTCAAGTGGTGTAGGTGGTGATGGTGGGTATTCATTGGTATAGCTGGTGATGATGGGTATTCAGTGGTGTAGCTGGTGATGGTGGTTACTCAAGTGGTGTAGTTGGTGATGGTGGGTATTCAAGTGGTGTAGCTGGCTATGATGGGTACACAAATGGTGTAGCTGATGACGGTGCTTACACAGTGCTGTAGCTGGTGATTGTGGGTATACAAGTGGTGTAGCTAGTGATGGTGGGTACTCAAGTGGTGCAAATGGTGATGGTGGATACTCGGTGGTGTAGCTGGTGATGGTGCATACTCAAGTGCTGTAGCTGGTGATGGTGGGCACTCATGTGGTGTAGCTGGTGATGATGGGTACTCAGATTGACTAGCTGGTGATGGTGGGTACTCAGTGGTGTTGCGTGTGATGATGGGTACTCAAGAGGTGTAGCTGGTGATGGTGGTTACTCATGTGGTGTAATTGGTGTAGCTAGTGGCGGTGGACACTCAAATGATGTAGCTGGTGATGGTGGGTACTCAAGTGGTGTAGCTGGTGATGGTGGGTACTCAAGTGGTGTAGCTGGTGATAATGGGTACTCACTGGAGTAGCTGGTGATGGTATGTACTCAACTTGTGTAGCAGGTGAGGGTGGGAACTCACGTGGTGAAACTGGTGATAGTGAGTACTCAGTAATGTATCTGGTGATGGTTTTTACTCAAGTGGTGTAGGTGGTGACAGTGAGTACTCAAGTGGTGTAACTGGTAACGGTGGGTACTCAAGTGGTGTAACTGGTAACGGTGGGTACTCAAGTGGTGTAACTGGTGACGATGGGCAGCCAAGTGGTGTAACTGGTGCTGGTGGTGTAGCTGGTGAATACTCAAGTGGTGTAAATGGTGATGGTGGGTACTCAGTGGTGTAGATGGTGACGGTGGGTACTCAAGTGATGTAGCTGGTGATGGTGGGTACTCCAGTGATGTAGCTGGTGATGGTGTGTACTGAAGTGATGTAGCTGGTGGTGGTGGGTACTCAAGTGATGTAGCTGGTGATGGTGGGTACTACAGTGATGTTGCTGGTGATGGTGGGTACTGAAGTGATGTAGCTGGTGATAGTGAGTACTGAAGAGATGCAGTTGTTGGTGACGGTTGGTACTCAAATGATGTAGCTAGTTATGGTGGGTATTTAAGTGGTGCAGCTGGTGAGGGTGGGTAATCAAGAAGTGTAGATAGTGATAACGGATACTCAAGTGGTGTAGTTGGTGATGGTGGGTACTCATTGGTATAGCTGGTGATGATGGGTACTCAGTGGTGTAGCTGGTGATGGTGGGTACTCAGGGGGAGTAACTAGTGATTGTGGGTACTCAGTGGTGTCGCTTGTGATGATGGGTACTCAAGAGGTGTAGCTGGTGATGGTGGGTACTCATGTGGTGTAACTGGTGTAGCTAGTGACGGTGGATACTCAAGTGATGTAGCTGGTGATGGTGGGTACTCAAGTGGTGTAGCTGGTGATGGTGGGTGTTCAAGTGGTGTAGCTGGTGATAATGGGTACTCAAGTGGTGTAACTGGTGATAGTGAGTACTCAGTATTGTATCTGGTGATGGTTTGTACTCAAGTGGTGTAAGTGGTGACGGTGAGTACTCAAGTGGTGTAACTGGTAACGGTGGGTACTCAAGTGGTGTAACTTGTGACGATGGGTGGTCAAGTGGTGTAACTTGTGCTGGTGGTGTAGCTGGTGAATACTCAAGTGGTGTAACTGGTGATGGTGGGTACTCAGTGGTGTAAATGGTGATAGTGGGTACTCAGTGGTATAGCCGGTGATTGTAGGTGCTCAAGTGGTATAGCTGGTGATGGTGGGTACTCAAGTGATGTAGCTGGTGATGGTGGGTACTCAAGTGATGTAGCTGGTGATGGTGGATACTCAAGTGGTGTAGCTGGTTATGGTGGGTACTCTGTTGTGTAGCTAGTGATGGTAGGTTCTCAGTGATGTGGCTGGTGATGGGGTACTCAGTGGTGTGGCTGGTGATTGTAGGCGCTCAAGTGGTGTAGCTGGTGATTGTGGATACTTAAGTGATGAAGCTGGTAATGGTGGGTACTCAGGTGGTGTAGCTGTTGACTGTGGATGCTCAGTGGTGCAGCTGGTGACAGTGAGTACTCAGTGGTGCAGCTGGTGATGGTGGATACTCAAGAGGTGTAAGTGGTGATGGTGGGTACTCAGTGGTGTAACTGGTGATTGTGGGTACTCAGTGGTGTAGCTGGTGATGGTAGGTACTCAAGTGATGTAGCTGGTTATGGTGGGTAATCAAGTGATGTAGCTGGTGATGTTGGATACTCAAGTGGTGTAACTGGTGATGGTGGGTGCTCTGTGGTGTAGCTGGTGATGGTGGGTACTCAGTGCTGTGGCTGGTGATGGGGTACTCAGCGGTGTGGCTGGTGATTGTAGGTGCTCAAATGGTGTAGCTGGTGATGGTGGGTACTGAAGTGGTGTAGCTGGTTATGGTGGGTACTCAAGTGATGTAGCTGGTGATGTTGGACACTCAAGTGGTGTAACTGGTGATGGTGGGTACTCAGTGGTGTGGCTGGTGATGGTGGATACTTATGTGATGTAGCTGGTAATGGTGGGTACTCAAATGGTGTAGCTGTTGACTGTGTATGCTCAGTGGTGCAGCTGGTGACGGTGAGTACTCAGTGGTGCAGCTGGTGACGGTGAGTACTCACTGGTGCAGCTGGTGACGGTGAGTACTCAGTGGTGCAGCTGGTGACGGTGAGTACTCAGTGGTGCAGCTGGTGACGGTGAGTACTCACTGGTGCAGCTGGTGACGGTGAGTACTCACTGGTGCAGCTGGTGACGGTGAGTACTCACTGGTGCAGCTGGTGACGATGGGTGCTCATGGAATCTTGTAAACTTACTAATGAGCATAATGATATTACTAATGTGTAAGTGAAGGTCTCTCGCCCATATTCACGTGCACTTACATATGTGACCTGTGATATTACAAGTGTCAGTGTATGTCATGCACACTTACTCACGTGTAAGTGTTTAGTAATTTTATTCATCAGTAAAGGTAGTTCCTGTACATTTACACGTGTGTAGTGATATTAAACATGTGTAAGTAAAGGTCTTGTATACTGATATATGTAGAAATAATACGCATGTGTAAGTTAATGTCTTGTATACTTTTATGTGCAGAAATAATACATATGTGTAGTGAATTTCTTGTATACTTTCATGTCAGATATGACACGTGTGTTGCATGTATAAGTGAAGGTTTTCTCCACTTACACATGTTCCCTTACATTATGTCCATAGTGATGTTACACATGTAAGTGTACTAGAGGTTTCTTAATGAAATAAAATACTTGTCATAAACATATGTATCTGTAATAATTGAATCTTCTGAACAGAGTAACAGAAAACACCTTGCCACTAACGTTAACGGTGAGGGCCTGGGTTCGATTCCCAGCCAGAGTAGAAATATTGGACGTGTTTCTTTCCACCTGTTGTCTATGTTCCCCATCAGTAAAATGGGTACCTGGGTGTAAGTCGACTGGTGTGGGTCGCATCCTGGGACACTGACCTAAGGAGGCCTGGTCACAGACCGGGCCGCGGGGGCGTTGACCCCCGGAACTATCTCCAGGTAAACATCTCCAGGTAACGTATAAATGTCAGTCGTAACTTTACATTTGTATTTAATATGTAAGAAATCAGAAATAAAAAATACTCTTTTTCTTGATATAGCTATAAAAATAATAACCAGAAAATAAGAATTGCTGCTTGCTATTCAATTCATTTAAAATATGCAAATATTTGGAACGCTTTCCTAAGATTTCTCGATGTTTGTCACGAAACTTTTTTGGTGCAGTTAAATTAATTGTAGACATTCCAAAGATTTCCGAATTGATTTGAAAAATTACCAAGAGACAAAAACAATGATTTGGGATATTTTGGTAATCCACCTTATGTATGTTGGGAGGCTATGGAACAGTCTTGGGCCCCTGACACTTATTATGTTGTCTCTAAGTGTACTCTTGGCGCCCCTGTTTTCATTGGGGGAATGTTGCATCTCCTGCCGAGTCTTTTGCTTTCGTTGGGAGTGATTTTCGTTTGTAAATTTGGTACTAATCGCTCTAGAATTTTGCAAGTGTTTATTATCATGTATCTTTCTCGCCTGCGTTCCATGGAATACAAATCAAGGGACTTCAACCGTTCCCAGTAATTCAGGTGCTTTATCGTACTTATGTGTGCCGTGAAGGTTCTCTGTACATTCTCCAGGTCAGCAATTTCGCCTGCTTTGAATGGGGCGGTTAGTGTACAGCTGTATTTCAGCCTAGAGAGAACAATCGATTTGAAGAGAATCATCTTGGGCTTGACATCACTAGTTTTGAAGGTTCTCATTATCCATCTTATCATGTGGTAGATACGTTGTTGTGGGCTTTGAAAGTGAGATCCTCTAACATTATCACACACAGGCTATTCACATTAGTTTTTAGCTCTATTGTGTATTGGAATTTGTTTTATATTCTGATACAGTTTTAATTTCTTAAAGCTTTCCATATCAAAGTAACTGAAATTTCTCTTCACTGAACTTCATATTGCTTTCTGCGGCCCATGTAAAGATTTGGTTGATGTCTACTTGGGAGTCTTGCAGTGTCTTCGATGGATGACACTATCATGCAGATTCGTGTGTCATCTGCAAAGGAAGACACGGTGCTGTGGTTTACATCTCTGTCAGATATGAGGATAAGGAACGGGACTGGAGCAAGTACTGTGCCCTGTGAAACAGAGCTTTTCATTGTAGCCACGTCAGACTGTACTCTGGTTACAATTACTCTTTGTGTTCTATTTGTTAGGAAGTTATAGATCCATCTACCATCTTTTCTTGTTATTCCTTTATCACGCATTTTGTGCGCTGTTACACCATGGTCGCATTTGTCAAAGACCGGGCCGCGGGGGCGTTGACCCCCGGAACTCTCTCCAGGTAAACTCCAGGTAAACATCTGCATTTTTACCTCAAGCACATCCAGGACCTTATCATAGTGGTCCAGTAGCTGGGACAGTTAAGAGACATCTACTCTAAACCCGTGTTGCTCTGGGTTGTATAACTGATTGGTCTCTAGGTGGTTGGCGATCTTGCATCTTAGAACCCTTTTAAAGATTTTTATGATATGGGACGTTAGTGCTATTGGGCTGTAGCTTTTTGCAGCTGCTTTACTGCCACCTTTGTGGAGTGGGGCTGTGTCTGTTGTTTTAGTGACTGTGGAATGATCCCTCTCCATAGAATGCTAAAGGCACGTGAAAGGGGCTTCTTGCAGTTCATGATGAACACGGAGTTCCACGAATCCAGGCCTGGGGCACAGTGCATTAGCATGTCACTTATTGCATTTTCGAAGTCTTGTGGTGTCAGGAATAGTATCGGAGACTTTTTAATTGACCGACTTTTGAGTCTGTCATAAAAACAATTCATTTAGATTGTCGAGCCTTAGTCTGGTTAACGGCTCGCTAAACCCTGAGTCATACTGCGACTTTATTATCTCACTCATTTCTCTGAAGTCTTCTGTGTAATTCCCATCTCGTCTAAGCAGGGGTCCAATACTGGATGTCATTATCGCCTCAGATTTGGCATAAGAAAAGTAGTTTCAGTTTCTTTCAATTTCATTTATGGCCTTAAGTTCTTCGTGAGATACTTGTCTCCTGTAAGATTCCTTAAGTTTAAGTTCAGTATTTGCTATTCTCTGATCAGTGCCTTCCTTCCTTATTATATCAGATATACTGGCCTCTTTCAGCACCTCTGTATAGAGACGCTCCCTGTATAGGGAGCGTCTCTCTCTTTCTAGTTTACATCCTCTCTTTCTTTTTCTTAAAGGAATGTGCCTTGTACAGACCTTAAGTGCCACAGTTAATTCTTTCTATGCATAGGTTCGGATCCGTGTTGTTTAGGATATCTTCCCAGCTTGTTTCATTTAGGACATAGTTGACTTGTTCCCACTGTATGTTTTTGTTATTGAAGTTTAATTTGGTGAAAGCACCAACATACATGTCTGTGCCTCAGTTATGTTGTGATCTAAGTGTATTGTCTTTGATACGGTTATATTCCGTATGTGACCATCACTGTCACCAAAGATGAGGTCCAGCGTAAGTGCATTTTCTAGTCTTGTTTAAGGTGAATTTGGTGCAGAAGTTTAATAGTTTGTGTGTGTGTGAATTTTCATCTGAACTGCCTCCTGGGGTGACCTCTGTTACAACATTATTTACTACATTCCTCCATTTTAGGTGTCACAGGTTGAAATCCCCCAGTAGCAAGATGTTTGGGGCAGGAGTTTGTAGTTTCAAGAGAGTGGTCAACTTTCAACAGCTGCTTCTAGAATTGCTGGGAGGCTGTATCCGGAGGCAGGTATACATCCACAATGACAAGGTTTTGGTTTTCGAATCTAAAGTGCCAGAACTTCAAGTACATCATTTGAGGTGTTTAGTAGTTTTAAGCAAATGAGCGACTGTGTGACGTATAGGCCAACCCCCTCTTGTTACCTATTTAATCTGTCTCATCTGAATAGGTTATAACCTGGTATCCATACTTCGTTGTCAAACTGATCCTTATTAATGTGGGTCTATGTTAAAGCCGCAAACATTACGTTTGACGCTGTGAGCAGTCCCTTGAAAAATATTTTGTTGTTTGTTGATAAAATGTAGGGGGTCTTTGTTTACTGGCATTAATATCTGTTGTTCTGGAATGGAGGCCAATGACTGTCCCTCCACTCTAGAAGTGTTTTCGGTCTTTTTTCTTCCTGACACTAATAAACCTTAGTCTCTGGAGTAGTTTTGGTTTACGTTTTTGTTTCCATAGTCTGAGTGATCTGTATCTTCTTGTCTCCTTTAAATGATGTGCCTGGCAATATACGTTGTAACATTGTCTTTCATGGACTGACGAGTGACACATTTCCGGGTGAAATAAGTTACGAGAAGAAGAGTTGCATTCTCCTGTTGTCGTGTGTGTGCGACATTTTTTGGGATGGTCAAAAGTGCATGCCCAACTGTTTTTCCAGATATTCCATGACTGCAGACACCCAAGGCATTGAACTTTCACAGACTGGATTTCTGTCGGCCAGGATTTTTTTGTGACTGCATTCCCTACTGGTGCATTCTTTTCTGTCTCCCCACTGCCTACAGCCCCTGTGCTAACATCAGTGCTTCCAACAGTTTTTACTGGTAATGTGTCAATACTATTTCCTTAAGCATCATCCCATTTTATTCCATCTCCAGCAGTATAGCTACTTTATACTTCTGGAAAATATATAACGTTGTCTTCATCTGTTTCATTACCAGGGCCACTATCTCCATCAGGTGCATTTTCTTCCAGAACAGCACCAGCACCCTCAGGTGCTCTGTCCTTCAAGATAGCCCTAGCAACCTCTGGTTCGCTGTCTCCAAGATAGCACCAGCACCCTCTGGTTTGCTGTCCTCCAAGATAGCACCAGCACCCAGTGGTTCGCTGTCCTCCAAGATAGCACCAGCACCCTCTGGTTTGCTGTCCTCCAAGATAGCACCAGCACCTTCTGGTTCGCTGTCCTTTAAGATAACACCAGCACCCTCTGGTTTTCTGTCCTCCAAGATAGCACCAGCACCCTCTGGTTCGCTGTCCTCCAAGATAGCACCAGCACCCTCTGGTTCACTGTCCTCCAAGATAACACCAGCACCCTCTGGTTTTCTGTCCTCCATGATAACACCAGCACCATCTGGTTTTCTGTCCTCCAAGATAGCACCAGCACCCTGAGGTTCGCTGTCCTCCAAGATAGCACCAGCACCCTGTGGTGCGTTGTCCTCCAAGATAGCACCAGGGGTGACAGCCCCATAAATAGACAGATAATTATGTTACAAATGTTAATGGAAGTTGAAAATATTATAAGGAACTGCTCAGTTTCATATAAAATATCTGGTATTATACTGAACTTGAATAATAAAAACATCTGATATTTTCCTACAAGGTATAAAATATCTTGCGATATACTAGTACATGTAAAATATCTAGTACTATTCCTTGATGAATGTAATATCTGGTGCTGTTCTAGCACATTTAAGATATCATATAGTGTACTAGCACATTTAAGATATCATATAGTGTACTAGCACATTTAAGATATCATATAGTGTACTAGCACATTTAAGATATCATATAGTGTACTAGCACATTTAAGATA
>NC_091292.1:66831887-66901887 GCF_038502225.1 Cherax quadricarinatus
CTTTACGTGCTTGGCTAGGTGAGGGTTCCAGACTGGTGCCGTATACTCCAATATGGGCCTAACGTACACGGCGTAAAGGGTCCTGAACGATTCCTTATTAAGATGTCGGAATGCTGTTCTTAGGTTTGCTAGGCGCCCATATTCTGCAGCAGTTATTTCGTTGATGTGCGCTTCAGGAAATGTGCCTGGTGTTATACTCACCCCAAGATCTTTTTCCTTGAGTGAGGTTTGTAGTCTCTGGCCCCCTAGACTGTATTCCGTCTGCGGACTTCTTTGCCCTTCCCCAATCTTCATGACTTTGCACTTGGTGGGGTTGAACTCCAGGAGCCAATTGCTGGACCAGGTCTGCAGCCTGTCCAGATCCCTTTGTAGTTCTGCCTGGTTTTCGATAGAATGAATTCTTCTCATCAACTTCACGTCATCTGCAAACAGGGACACTTCGGAGTCCATTCCTTCCGTCAGGTCGTTCACAAATACCAGAAACAGCACTGGTCCCAGGACTGACCCCTGTGGGACCCAGTTGGCCACAGGTGCCCACCCTGACACCTCGCCACGTACCATGACTCGCTGCTGTCTTCCTGACAAGTATTCCCTGATCCACTGTAGTGCCTTCCTTGTTATCCCTGCTTGGTCGTATGTGTGTGTGTGTGTGTGTGTGTGTGTGTGCATGTGTGTGTGTGTGTGTGTGTGTGTGTGTGTGTGTGTGTGTGTGTGTGTGTGTGTGTGTGTGTGTGTGTGTGTGTGTGTGTGTGTGTGTGTGTACTCACCTATTTGTTGTTGCAGGGGTCGAGTCTTAGCTCCTGGCCCCGCCTCTTCACCGGTTGCTACTGGGCCCTCTCTCTCCCCGCTCCATGAGCTTTATCAAACCTCGTCTTAAAACTGTGTATGGTTCCTGCCTCCACTACGTCATTTTCTAGGCTATTCCACTGCCTTACAACTCTATGACTGAAGAAATACTTCCTAATATCTCTCTGACTCATTTGTGTCTTCAACTTCCAATTGTGGCCTCTTGTTTCTGTCTCCCCTCCCTGGAACATCCTGTCTTTGTCCACCTTGTCTATTCCACGCAGTATTTTATATGTCGTTATCATGTCTCCCCTGACCTGTGTGTGTGTGTGTGTGTGTGTGTGTGTGTGTACTCACCTATTTGTGGTTGCAGTGGTCAAGTCATAGCTCCTGGCCCCGCCTCTTCACTGATTGCTACTGGGTCCTCTCTCTCCCTGCTCCCTGAGCTTTATCAAACATAGTCTTAAAACTATGTATGGTTCTTAAAACTATGTATGGTTCCCGCCTCCACTACGTCACTTTCTAGGCTATTCCACTGTCTGACAAATCTATGACTGAAGAAATACTTCCTAACATCCCTTTGACTCATCTGAGTCTTCAGTTTCCAATTGTGACCCCTTGTTTCTGTGTCCCATTTCTGGAACTTCCTGTCTTTGTCCATATTGTCTATTCCGCGCAGTATTTTGTATGTCGTTATCATGTCCTCCCTGACCCTCCTGTCCTCCAGTGTCGTCAGGCCAATTTCCCATAACCTTTCTTCGTAGAACAATCCCCCCTTAGCTCTGGGACTTACTGGGCCTTACTGAAGCCTTGTTGCAAACCTTTGCAATTTCTCTAATTTCTTGACGTGCTTGACCAGGTGTGGATTCCAAACTGGTGCTACATAGTCCAGTATGGGCCAGACGTAAATGGTGTACAGAGTCTTGAACGATTCCTTACTAAGGTATCGGAACGCTATCCTTAGGTTGCCAGACGCCCGTATGCTGCAGCAGTTATCTGACTGATGTGCTCCTTAGGAAGTGTGCTCGGTGTTATAGTCACTCCAAGATCTTTTTCCTAGTGTAAGGTTTGCAGCTTTTGGCCACCTAGACTATACTGTGTCTGCGGTCTTCTTTGCCCTTCCACGATCTTAACGACTTTTCAGTTGGCAGGGTTAAATTCAAGGATCCAGTTGCTGGACCAAGCCTGTAGCCTGTCCAGGTCTCTTTGTAGTCTTGCCTGATCCTCGACCGATTTGATTCTCCTCATTAACTTTACATCATCTGCAGAAAAGGACACTTCTGAGTCTATCCCTTCCGTTATGTCATTCACATACACCAAAAACAGCACTGATCCTAGGACTGACCCCTGTGGAACTCCGCTTGTCACAGGCGCCCACTCTGACACCTCGTCAAGTACCATGACTCGTTGTTGCCTCCCTGTCAGGTATCCTTTGATCCATTGCAATGCTTTTCCTCTTACGTATGCTTGATCCTCTAGCTTTTGCTGTAACCTCTTGTGAGGAACAGTGTCAAAGGCCTTCTTGCAGTCCAAGAAAATGCAGTCAATCCACCCCTCTCTCTCTTGTTTTATTTCTGTCATCTTGTTATGAAACTCCAGTAGGTTTGTGACAGAAGATTGTCCCTGAAACCGTGCTGGTTGTCGATTATACACTTGCTTCTTTCCAGGTGCTTCATCACTCTCCTCCTGATGATCTTCTCCATGACTTTGCATACTATGCACGTTAGTGACACAGTTCTGTAGTTTAATGCTTCGTGTCTGTCGCCTTTCTTAAAAATTGTGACCGCATTTGCCATCTTCCATACCTCATCGAGTTGCCCATTTTCAGTGGATATGTTGAAGATCTTTGTTATTGGCACACACAGCATCTCTGTTTCCTCTCTAAGGACTCATTGAGAGATGTCTGGTCACACCGACTTTGAGGTATCAAGTTGACATAGCGGCTTCTTCACTTCCTCCTCGGTTATGTGTACCTCATCCAGCACATGTTGGTGTACCTCCCTGTTCTGATTTCCTGGAGTCCTACCGGTTTCCACTGTAAATACTTCTTTAAATCTCGTGTTGAGCTCCTCACATACCTCTTGGTCGTTTCTTGTTAACTCTCCATCATCCTTCCTGATTACCTGGTCCTTGACTGTTGTTTTCCTCCTGATGTGGCAATACAACAGCTTCGGGTCAGACTTGACTTTCGGTACTATGTCATTTTTGTATTGTCACTTAGCCTTGCTTCTTATCTATGCATATTCGTATCTGGTTCTTAAGAACATAAGAACATAAGAAAGAAGGAACACTGCAATAGGCCTACTGACCCATGCAGAGCAGGTCCATGTCCCCCCCGGATTAGTATAATGACCCACCCCCGGATATGCCCAATGACCCACCCAGTCTGGTCACCTCCACTCAAGAATGGAGCACAGCACCAGACCCAGCAGCATAAGCTAGTCAGGTCCAACTCACACCCACCCACACCCACTCATGTATTTATCTCACCTATTTTTAAAACTACACAACGTTTTAGCCTGAATAACTGTACTCAGGAGTTTGCTGCACTCATCCACGACTCTATTACCAAACCAGTGCTTTCCTATATCCTTCCTGAATCTGAATTTTTCCAACTTGAAACCATTGCTGCGAGTTCTGTCTTGGCTGGAAATTTTCAGCACGCTATGTACATCCTCTTTATTTATTCCTGTTTTCCATTTACACCACGATCATATCCCCCCTAATTCTACGCCTTTCGAGAGAGTGCAGATTCAGGGCCCTCAGTCTATCCTCATATGGAAGATTTCTGATACATGGGATCATCTTTGTCATCATCCTCTGTACGTCTTCCAGAGCATATATATCCATAGTCTAAATGAGGCCTAACCAAGGATATATAGAGTTGAAGAACAACCTGAGGACTTCTATTATTTATGCTTCTAGATATGAAGCCAAGAATTCTGTTAGCTTTATTGCGAACACTAATGCACTGTTGTCTTGGTTTTAGATTACTGCTAACCAAAAATCCTAAATCCTTTTCGCAATCAGTAGTATTAAGATCTACATAATTTAGTTTATATGTGTCATGGTTGTTTACCTGTCCAACATTTAAAACTTTGCATTTGTCAATATTAAACTGCATCTGCCACTTCTCCGACCATTGTATCAGTCTATTCAAATCATCCTGGAGTGCCCTAGTGTCCTCATTAGAATGAATTGGACGGCTTATTTTAGTGTCATCAGCAAATTTGCTTATGTCGGTATTTATTCCCTCAGCTATGTCGTTTATGTAAATTGTGAACAACAACGGTCCAAACACTGACCCCTGAGGAACACCGATTGTGACGTGCCCCCATTCTGATTTCTCCCCATTTATGCAAACTCTCTGCTATTTGTCAGCCATGCCTCTACCCAGGAAGAAAATTCTCCTCCTATTCCGTGTGCCTTAAGTTTCCTCAATAGCCTCTGATGTGGAACTCTATCGAAAGCCTTACTTAAGTCCAGATACACAATATCATATTCATTACCATGATCTACTTGAGGTAGATCATGCCTTGTAAATAGGTATTACATTTGCCATTTTCCACTTATCACGCACTATGCCAGTTTGTAGTGATATGTTAAAAATATTAGCCAATGGTATGCTAAGTTCCTCTTTACATTCCTTTAACACCCTTGCAAACAGTTCATCAGGGCCTGGGGATTTGTTAGATTTTAGTTTCTCTATTTGTCTGAGGACCATGTCACTAGTTACCGCAATCGTACATAGTTTATTATCCTGTTCTACATAATTTATTATTTCAGGAATATTGCTAGTATTTTCCTGGGTGAAAACTGAGTGGAAGTAGGTATTGAGAATTTCACACATATCCTCATCACTGTCAGTGATCTGACCAGAGTTACTCTTAAGTGGGCCAATCTTATCCCTAATCTTACTTCTGAATACCTGAAAGAACCTTTTTGGGTTAGTCTTTGAATCCCTTACGACCTTAGCCTCATAATCCCTTTTGCTGTTCTTATTCCTTTCTTTATTTCTCTCTTTATTTGAATATATTGATTTCTTAACTGCCCATCCCCTCTTTTGATACGCCTATATTTCCTCTCTTTTGACCAATGAGATGTTTTAATCTATTGTTCATCAATTTGGAATCATTTTTGTTGGATCTAATTTCCCTACTCGGAACAAAAGTTGTCTGGGCAGCTAGAACTATGCTCTGAAAAACGTCATATTGGCAACCAAGATCACCTACCTGACCCATAGTTAGCACATCCCAGTTTAGCCCACCCAGGTAATTTTTCTGTCCCATGAAGTCGGCCAAGCGAGAATCTGGGACAGAGATTTGATTGCAGTTATCTGGGTAATTCAATGATATATTGAAACTAAGTGATTTGCGATCACTTTCCCCAAGCTCATCATTAACCTCTTCGGCTAATCTCTATATTTTCCTGGGTCCTTTGTCTTCTGTACCTTTTCTATTCTCTAGTACACCTAGTTTTTGCCTCCCTACACCTTTAGGTGAACCAAGGACTCATTCTGGTCTTCCCATTATTTTTGTTTCCCTTGAGAACAAACCTCTCCTCTGCCTTGTTAAATTTTGTTGTCACATAGTCCATCATTTCTTGTACTGGTTTTCCTGCCAGTTCTCTCTCCCACTGAACATCTTGCAGGAAGTTCCTCATGCCTGTGTAGTCCTCCCTTTTGTACTTTGGTTTTCCCATCATATTCCTGCTACTCTCTCCACTTGTAGCTCAACTATGTAGTCAAAGCACAGAACCACATGATCACTAGGTCCTAGGGGCTTTTCATACATGATATCCTCGATGTCCGAACTACTCAAGATGAATACAAGGTCCAGGCTTGCTGGATCATCCTCACCTCTCTCTTTGGTAGTGTCTCTAACATGTTGATGCATGAGGTTTTCCAGTACAACACTCATCATCTTGGCTCTCCATGTTTTGGGGCTTCTCTCCATGTTAGGGGGCTTCTGTAGGTGGTTATGAGGGAGACTGTTTGATCTTCCTCCTGAGCCTGGGTTCTCCTGTCCATCTCCATCTTCACCTCTCTTTCCTCCTTTCATCTTCGTACCGTCTCTCGCAGTTTCTACCTTTCTTCATGTGTTCTGTCACGGTCGAGATACACCTTACGGTATGCCAGCATGTCCTGTAGTCTTACTTTCTCCTGTTGGATCCTGTTCTGAGTCGATTCTTCCTTGAAAGTCCCTTTCATTGCCTGGGTTCTTCTTCTTCTCCTATTACTTTTACGATGCTGTCGATCGCATTTTTCTCCCCTTGTCTTCTTGCTTCGTAAGTTTCCCCTTCAATTTCCTGGAGCCCATAAACAAAGATTGACCTCTCCCTTTCATTCTCCCACTGTATATCCCTATGTATTCACTGATTCGATTTAATTTCCTCCATTGCAGCTTTTCTTTCTTCAGTTTCTTCACTATCTATTGTCCTTGGGCCCAGTGGCATGCCATTTTCCCTTCTCAGCTTTCCCTCTGTGTGTGTGTGTATGTGTGTGTGTGTGTGTGTGTGTGTGTGTGTGTGTGTGTGTGTGTGTGTGTGTGTGTGTGTGTGTGTGTGTGTGTGTGTGTGGGTGTGTACATGTGCGTACTCACCTAATTATGGTTGCAGGGGTCGAGACTCAGCTCCTGGCCCCGCCTCTTCACTGATCGCTACTGGATCCTCTCTCTCTCTCTGCTTCCTGAGCTTTGTCATACCTCTTCTTAAAACTATGTATGGTTCCTGCCTCCACTACTTCACTTGCTAGGCTATTCCACTTGCTGACAACTCTATGACTGAAGAAATACTTCCTAACGTCCCTGTGACTCGTCTGAGTCTTCAGCTTCCAGTTGTGACCCCTTGTCCCTGTGTCCCCTCTCTGGAACATCCTATCTCTGTCCACCTTGTCTATTCCCCGCAGTATCTTGTATGTCGTTATCATGTCTCCCCTGACCCTTCTGTCCTCCAGTGTCGTCAGTCCGATTTCCCTTAACCTTTCCTCGTACGACATTCCCTTGAGCTCTGGGACTAGCCTTGTTGCAAACCTTTGTACTTTCTCTAACTTCTTGACGTGCTTGACCAGGTGTGGGTTCCAGACTGGTGCTGCATACTCCAGTATGGGCCTAACATACACAGTGTACAGTGTCTTGAACGATTCCTCATTAAGGTATTGGAACGCTATTCTCAGGTTTTCCAGGCGCCCGTATGCTGCAGCGGATATTTGGTTGATGTGTGCCTCCGGTGATGTGCTCGGTGTTATGGTCACCCCAAGGTCTTTCTCCCTGAGTGAGGTCTGTAGTCTTTGTCCACCTAGCCTATACTCTGTCTGCGGTCTTCTTTGCCCCTCCCCAATCTACATGACTTTGCATTTGGCTGGATTGAATTCGAGAAGCCAGTTGCTGGACCACATGTCCAGCCTGTCCAGGTCTCTTTGCAGTCCTGCCTCATCCTCGTCCGATTTAATTCTTCTCATCAACTTCACGTCATCTGCAAACAGGGACACTTCAGAGTCTATTCCTTCCATCATGTCGTTCACATATATCAAAAATAGCACTGGTCCTAGAACTGACCCCTGTGGGACCCCGCTCGTAACAGGCGCCCACTGTGATACCTCTTCACGTACCATGACTCGTTGCTGCCTCCCTGTCAGGTATTCTCTTATCCATTGCAGTGCCCTCCCTTTTACGTGCGCCTGATCCTCCAGCTTCTGCACTAATCTCTTGTGGGGAACTGTGTCAAAGGCCTTCCTGCAGTCTAGGAAAACGCAATCTACCCACCCCTCTCTCTCGTGTCTTACTTTTGTTACCTTGTCATAAAACTCCAGGAGGTTTGTGATACAAGATTTGCCTTCCATGAACCCATGCTGGTTTTCATTTATAATCTTGTTCCTTTCCAGGTGTTCGACCACTCTCCTCCTGATAATCTTCTCCATGACTTTGCACACAATACATGTCAGAGACACAGGTCTGTAGTTTAGTGCCTCGTTTCTGTTTCCTTTCTTAAATATGGGGACTACATTAGCTGTCTTCCATTTCTCAGGTAGTTGCCCAGTTTCAAGGGATGTGTTGAAGATTGTGGTTAGAGGCATGCACAGCATCTCTGCTCCTTCTCTAAGGACCCATGGGGAGATGTTGTCCGGTCCCATCGCCTTTGAGGTGTCAAGGTCACTTAAGAGCTTCTTCACCTCCTCCTCAGTTGTTCGTATGTCATCCAACACTTGTTGGTATATTCCCTCTTGATGTTCCCTTCTGTGCTGTCTTCCCACAGCCCTTCCTGTCTCTACTGTAAAAACTTCCTTAAATCTCCTGTTCAGCTCCTCACATACCTCCTGATCATTTCTTGTGAGTTCTCCACCTTCTGTCCTTAATCTGATCACCTGGTCTTTGACTGTTGTCTTCCTCCTGATGTGGCTATACAACAGTTTCGGGTCAGTCTTGATTCTCGATGCTATGTCATTTTCATACTGTCGCTGGGCCTCCCTCCTTACCTGTGCATACTCATTCCTGGCTCTGCGATTGATCTCCCTATTTTCGTGTGTTCTCTGCCTTCTGTACTTTCTCCATTCTCTATTGCACTTTGTTTTTGCCTCCTTACACCGTCGGGTAAACCAGGGGCTCGTTCTGGTCTTCCCGTTGTTACTGTTGCCCTTGGGAATAAACCTTTTCACTGCCTCCTTGCATTTTGTTGTTACATATTCCATCATTTCATTTACTGGCTTTCCTGCCAGTTCTCTGTCCCACTGGACCTCCCACAGGAAGTTCTTCAACCTTGTGTAGTCCCCTCTTTTATAGTCAGGCTTTTCCCATTCAACTCCTGTTATTCTCTCCACTTGCAGCTCTACTATGTATTCAAAGCACAGAACCACATGGTCGCTAGCTCCTAGGGGACTCTCATACTTGATGTCCTCAATATCTGAGCTGCCCAGGGTGAACAGAAGGTCCAAACTTGCTGGTTCATCCTCCCCTCTCACTCTGGTAGTGTCCTTAACATGTTGGTGCATGAGGTTTTCCAGCACCACGTCCAACATCCTGGCTCTCCATGTTTCGGGACCCCCATGTGGCTCCAGGTTTTCCCAGTCAATCTCCCTGTGGTTGAAATCCCCCATAACCAGCAACTTTGCTCTGCTGGAGTGAGCTCTTCTTGCCACCTCAGCAAGTGTGTCCACCATTGCTCTGTTGCTCTCTTCATATTCCTCTCTTGGCCTCCTGCAGTTCTGTGGTGGATTATACATCACTGCAATGACCACTTTGTGTTCCCCAGACTGAAGTGTACCTGATATGTAGTCTCTTTCTCCCGTCTCATCTATTCCTTCCATTTTCTCGAATTTCCATCTGTTTTTTACGAGCAGAGCAACCCCACCTCCCCCCCTGCCCCTTCTATCTTTCCTCATGATTTGGTATCCTGGTGGGAAGATTGCATCTGTTATTGTCTCCGTGAGTTTTGTTTCTGTAACTGCTATGATGTCTGGGGACTTCTCATTGATTCTTTCTTGCCATTCCTCATGTTTATTCGTTAATCCATCTGCATTTGTGTACCAAACCTTCAACTTCTGTTCTAATACTGTAACTGTGGTGCGGGGGGTGGAAACAGAGGGATCAGTGTGTGATGGCTGGTTTGGATTGTTCAGTTGCCTTGGGGGTACCAAACCTTCAACTTCTGTTCTAATACTGTAACTGTGGTGCGGGGGGTGGAAACAGAGGGATCAGTGTGTGATGGCTGGTTTGGATTGTTCAGTTGCCTTGGGGGTGTCGTGGCTGGAGTCCTTCTGCAGGTGTTTCTGGGGGGTGCACTTGTCCTTCCATTTGATCCTGGGTTATTCTGCTCTCCTTTTTCATTTCCTCCCATTTCTCCTTTCGTTTTTGAACTCTCTCTTTCATTGTCTTCCTTTCGTCCTGTGTTCTGTCTCGATCGAGGTACACACTCCGGAACTCCTGCTTGCCTCTCAGCCGTGCTTTCTCCTGCAGGATCATGGTTCGGGTTGATTCTGCCTTGAAAATTACTTTGAGAGGCCGATTCCTTTTCTTTGTGAACCACCCAATTCTCCGAAAATTTGCCACCTGGGTCATGTCCCCCTCGCCTATCACCTTCATGATATCTTCAATCGCTTTTTTCTCCTCCTGCTTTCTTTCATCATAAGTTTCCCCTTTAGCTTCGTCTAGCCCATAGACAAACACGGATTTCTCCCTTTCCACCTCCCACTGTGACTCCCATTGCATCCTCTGATGTGTTTTAGTTTCTTCCCGTGAAGTGTTCCTTCCTTCAGTCCCTTCCCTAGTTATGGCCCCTATGCTTCTTGGTTTATCCTTCCTGCTCACCTGCTCCTGGCCCCCACAGGTATCTGGTAAGGTCCTTGCACATGTCCTAGTTCCTTCAATGTCTTCCAACCTCTCATTCTGTCCTAGTGTGCTCCCTGTCTTTGTTTTGGCCCCATGTGGGTTTGACAGGACCTCTGCATACAGTTTAGTTTCCATGCTTCCTTCAGACCTGTTGTCTGTGTTTGATGTAGCCATTGCCGATGCTACTTCTGTAATATCTTTGTCTCTGTGCTGTTTCAGATGTCTCAGCTCCTCTTCTAATCTCTCTATCTTGATTTCTGCTGTTGTGGCCTGTTGCTTCCACCTTCTGCATTCTGCTGCTAACCTCTCTTCCATCTTCCTTGAGGAAGAATGCACTATAATTGAACAAGTATTTTCCAAACTCCGCTATCCTCGTCACTTCATCAGAGACTGCAGACGACGGGCATTAAACATCTTCACCACACCCAGAGAAGACACTGCCGAGAAGAGATACATAGTCCTCCCCACCAACTCCATTGCCAAACACGTTTCCAACATCTTTTCCAATACCATCAAGGACATTACCAGTAATAAACAGGACAAGCTTCCATCCTCTGCAGGGGTATACATAATCCCTTGTAATAACTGCAGCAAATTATACGTGGGCGAAACATCAAGAGACCTCCAAACATGTATTTCAGAACGCCAATACGCAAGCAGGTCTGACGATACAAGGAATGCCTGTGTACAACACCATAATTCACACAACCATTTAATAAACTACAGAAACTCAAGACTTATTGCGAGAGAAGACAACACTCAATACCGAAGAATCATGGAATCATCGCTTATCTCTATGACCAACAACTTCAACCAGAACAATGGCTTCTATAACATAGCTGAACCACTTGCCAAGAAACTTCTTCATCGCTATCCCACATAAGAGCATAGAAATGGAGGAACACTGCAGAAGGTCTGCTCACAAACTTATCCAATCTCCCTTCCAAGCTACCCAAGATTTTAGACTCTATAACCCCACTCGGTAGATCATCAGATGCAGCATTCTCCACCTGACCACAGCATTCTGAACCTGACTATAAATACTCGCGTACCTCCCACCCCAGGTAGATCTGTTTGTGACTTGAAAAAGCCCACTGTGTGCGCGAAACGTTGTCAATAAAGGATCACATTATACTGCATATGTGTTTATATTTCCTCTCATTCGTGTATTTATCCAACCTAAATCTGAAACTACCCAAGGTTTTAGCTTCGATAACCCTACTAGGCAGACCGTTTCACTCATCAACTACCCTATTACCAAACCAGTACTTTCCTATATCCTTTCTAAATCTAAACTTGTCTAATTTGAATCCATTATTGTGGGTTCTTTCTTGAAGGTATATCCTCAAAACCTTATTTATATCCCCTTCGTTAATACCCATCTTCTTTAGAGAACAAAAGTTAGAGATGAGATAGGTTCCCTTAAAAATAACTCTGGGCATCTTACTGATACAGAGAATGAAATGTGTTCTATTCTCAATAATTTTTTTCTCTCAGTTTTCACTCAGGAAGACACTAACAATATTCCAGTAATTAATTTTTATAGTGGATTTGAAGACGATAAATTATGCAGTAACATAGTCACTAGCGAAGTGGTTATCAAACAGATAGACCGATCGAAGCAAAATAAATCCCCGGGCCCTGATGAACTTTTTTCAAGGATTCTTAAATAGTGTAAAATGGAACTTTGTAAACCATTGACTAATATTTTTAATATTTCTCTTCAAACAGGTGGAGTGTCTGATATGTGGAAGATGGCTAATGTAATTCCTATTTTTAAAGTAAGGGACAAGTCATTACAGTTAAAGTGCCGCCCAATAAGTCTGACCTCAGTTGTAGGCAAATTACTAGTCAATTATAGCCGATATTATAAGAAGCCATCTGGATAAGCATAATTTGATTAATGATACTCAGCATGGATTCACGAGGGGCCGTTCCTGCCTAACTAATTTTTTAACCTTCTTCAGCAAAATTTTTGAGGCCGTTGATCATGATAAAGAATTCAATATTGTTTATTTAGATTTTAGTAAGGCTTTTGATAGAGTACCATACCAGAGACTGTTAAAGAAAGTGGCAGCTCATGGCACTGGGGGAAAAGTGCTCTCATGGATCGAGTCATGGCTCACCAATAGGGGTTAAATCCGAGTGGGAATCTGTAACAAGTGGCATTCCACAGGGATCAGTCTTGGGCCCATTGTTGTTTATAATATATATCAATGACCTTGATGACGGAATTGCCAGTGATAATAGCAAATTCGCTGATGACACAAAGATTGATAAGATAATTGACTCAAACTTAGATGTCACGGAATTTCAGGAGGATTTAGACAAGCTCAATTCCTAGTCAAAAAAGTGGCAGATGCAGTTCATTTTAGATAAATGCAAGGTTCTGAAGCTCGGTAGGGTCCATAACCCTAGCACATATAAGTTAAATAACGTAGAACTTAGCCATACAAATTGCGAAAAGGACTTGAGGGTTATGGTAAGCAGCAACCCTTCAGAGGGCAATTTATGATACATTAGAATTTCAAACTTATTAACTCCCAAGAGTGGACAGAGTATCTCAATATAAGTTGAATGAGGCCATATAAATGGAATTCTGATGGTTAGTTTTCGAGCAATTGCTAATCTGCGAAAGGCAGATATACTCGCCCATGCCCGAAATAGGGAGTATAAATTTGAATGTTGCAAACTTGCAATTGTTAATAAAACACCCATCAACATCAATGGAACTTGTATTAAAACATTTTGTAAGTATTAGAAAAATATAAAAATGAAACAAATAGCAACAAGGACACATTGCAAAGGGATAAAACTTTCAAGTCCCACATTCCTGAGATTCATTAGGAAGAGCAATCATTCTATATTACTAATTGCTAGAATGGAAGTCTATGATGCAATTTCTATCCTTCTTTATGCATAGATTTACTTTGCATACAGAACCTTGAAGAGCAAGATCTTCATAAATATCTTCCTCATCAGGGTACTCCTCGATCGTAATGCCTTTCTTTTTCTTGACTAATTTCTGCTTTTTGACTGGCCTTTCTTCCTCATCATCACTTGAAACCTCTGCATCCGGTGGCAAGTATTCATCACCACTATCAAGCAATTCTGGGTCATCTACCTCTGGTTCTGAGTCACTGTCATCCAAAATGCAGACATATTTTGACCTGGTGTTGGAGGGCTCCCCATAAAACCATTTCTCATTGATCTGGAAGGACAATAAAAACATTCTGTATACATCCAGACCACTACAGAATTCATATATGCAGAAGAATTTTTTTTATAAATATTTATTTTACTAAAAGTGGACTATGTCCCTACAAGGACAGAGGCAGACCTGTCTGCTCTTCATTTGTTGCACTTTTTCAACTGCATGCTACACTTACATTATGCTTCACACGGACTTTATGTATATGTAAAAATATGCCTAAACTATTCATGTACACACTAAACACAACAATCACTACTTGCCGACATTGTAGAGGGTAAAATCCAAGAGTATATTAGTGACACTAGATGGAAAAAACCCACTCTGGGCAATGCCAAGCCACAAGTGTTTACATTTTGTTCTCTCAACCAATGGGAAGCTGGCAAACGCCATCACCACTTAGCTGAAGCAACTCAGGGAAGGCTTGTGATTGGTCTGAATTAAAGAATGGGAATCCAGATGCGCAGCACGAGTAGGATGACACGCGCAAACTTGCACGTGTTTAAAGGCAGTTATAACTGCCTCTGCCCTTTAAAGGGATTTATTAACCCAAGACAGCAATGCCTAAGTGTATGTAATAAGGCAAACAGATTACTGGGATTTATATTAAGAAGTGTAAGCAACAGAAGTCCAGAGGTTATACTACAGCTTTATACATCATTAGTAAAGTCTCAACTAGATTATGCAGCTCAGTTCTGGTCTCCATATTACAGAATGAATATAAATTCGTTAGAAAACATATGTGTTGTTTGAAGGCATCCCAGTCAGCATTCTTGTAGGAGAAGGAAGATGTGGCCGGGATGAGGATAGGGCTGGAGGAGATGTGTAAGATGACGGGAATGTGATCAGAGCCTGTAATAGGGCCAGGTGACATGTAGTGTTGAAAGAGAGAGCTGGCTTGGTTTGCCAGAATGATGTCGGGTTTGCCTTGGTCAGTGTGGTTGTGGAAGGTGTTGAAGCCTGGGCCGAGGTGAACTAGGTGTTTGTGGCTTGTGAAGTTGAGTAATTGGTGACTAAGTTGGTTGTTTCTGGTGTGATGAAAGGCGGTGTGTTTGGCATTCATATCAGCTAGTAGATATGTTGGTGTGTTGGTGTAGTTGAAGACTAAGGAAAGATCGTGTATGTTGAGAATAGTGTTTGGACGAGCATAGGTGGTGAAAAAGATGAAGCCAACCCATCACTACGGTGACCACTTGGACGTCACACTCATCTCTAGGCGGTTGCTCTCGAGTGCGAGATGGGAGGTCCAGCCCCGTCTTACCAGTGATCACTTTGCAGTGGTCACCACGCTGATGGTCCAGCGGTGCCCGCCCCCCACACCTACCCCCAGATGGAATCTAAAAAAGGCAGACTGGCAGTGCTTCCGGGAGGTCATTGAGCGCTGGTGGGCAGAGTCTCCTCTTCCGAAAGACCCAGATGAGGCGGCTCAAAGCTTGCAGGTGGCCTTCATATGTGCAGCTGAGGCAGCCATACCTAAGATTACAGGCAGAGGGTCATATAAACGTGAGTGGTGGTTTTACAATGAGGACATCAGGGAGCAGAACCACCTCATCAATGTCGTGCGCAAGATGCACAGGCGTAATCCCACGGATGAGTCCATGCGTCTGCTCAGGGAAGTGGTGCGGCATGCACGCCATGTCTCACACAGGGTCCGGCAGGCTAAATGGTATGAGTGGTGTGCCTCCTTCAGCTACTCCTCCACCTTATCTGAGATTTGGACCAAGTTACGATTGGCCACTGGGCAGTGTTGCAGTGTGGCTCGGTTGCACCCAGACCCCACAACGGAGGCAGAACGTCTGGTGGACCTTTTCACCTCCAGAGCGGCCATGGCTCAACTGCCTCAGGATCTCCAGGACCTCCAAGCAACCCTCCTTCCTAGAAGGATGATGGTGATCCAAGCAGCATGCCAGGCTAAGGACATCACGGATGAAGACTTCACCGACCAGGAGCTCCAAGCAGCCTTCACATCTCATCGGGACACTGCACCGGGGCATGATGGTATCACCTATGGCATGATCACTCGGTTTGGCCATTCTGGACATTCAGCTGTCTTGGGGGTCGTCAACCAGACTTGGCGAGCTGGCAAACTCCCTGTCGTATGGAAGGAGGCTGACATCATACTGATTCCTAAGCCTGGGGATCCTGGCAGTGTGAGACCCATCTCCCTCACCAGTTGCATCTCGAAGGTGTCTGAAAGGATGGTGTTGGAGTGCCTGAGGTGGAAGCTTGGCCCTCCTCATAAACACCTCTATGGCTTCACCAGAGGAGTAGGCACTTTCGAAAGCCTTACCACTCTACTGGCCGGCATTGGGTCGGAAGCCAAAGCCCACATTGTTGTCTTTCTTGACCTCGAGAAAGCTTTTGAGCTAGCCAGTGCACCTGCCATCCTCTCACTCTTGGCCCGCAGGGGGGTTAAAGGCAGGCTGCTTTCATAGCTTCGTTCCTATCTCCAAGACAGGCGGGCCTGGGTATGCTTCCAGGGGCATGCCTCTTCTCTCAAGACCCTGGACAACAGCACTCCACAGGGCGGGGTGCTTAGTCCCACCCTGTTCAATGTACTGATGCACCAGCTGGTGCACCTGCCTTTCTCCAGAGGCACCTTCCTCCTCAGCTATGCCGAAGACCTGGCACTTGTCGTACCTAGGAAGTGCCAGCTTTTGCAGCGTGCCCAGGAGGACCTTGATCTGCTGGCTTCCACTTGCCGTCACTTGGGGCTCAAGATATCTGCGGCAAAATCCAAAGCCATGATCCTTTGCACCAGGGTACCCAGTCAGAGGCTGCAGGTCCTGGGCATCGACCTGGAGTGGGTTCACAGTTATAGGTACCTTGGCATCTACATTGACAGGCGCCTCACCTTCCAGAAACATGTGCACCACATTAAAGAGAGGGCTCTGCAGAGGGTCAGGGCATTGAGTGACATGGCCAACCCTAGGGTTGGGGCCAGCCTCGAGGTCATGAGGTTGTTCTACATCCAGGCAACATGCTCCCTCGTTGACTATGGGACACTTGCTTTGGTTCACACCAGACCCACAAACATAAATTCCCTCTGTGTCATCCAGAACACAGCTGTACGGGCCATGCTGGGGGCTCCTAGGTGGGCCAATGCAATGGCTCTGAACCTTGAGGTGCAGCTACAGCCTCTTGAAGACAGGATCCAACTGGTAGCTGCCAAGAGGATCGCAAAGTATCTCGGACTCCCAGGGGCTGACAAACTGATGAGAGATTTACAGGTCCGCCAGGGACAGGTCATTCCACTGCATCCCGGCCGCCGATGGATGTGGTCGGTAGCAGATGCCACACGGAAGCTCCTGCCCATGACATTGCTCCAGGCGGGAGGCCGCGACAGACTGGCAGCGAACTACATGGTGCCAACCCCTTGGGCACCAGAGCTGTTTGCGGTGCACTGGACAACCCTACCAGACAGCAAGAGGCATTGCACCCAGGACATTCTGCAACGACTTGCCTCGGCTAGCATTGTGGGTGCGGAAGGCCCAGGGGGTGTGCCATATTACACCGATGGCTCCAGAGACCCAGTGGCAGGCCGCACAGCTGCTGGGATATTCCACAGCAATCTGACAGCAGGTTGGCGCCTCCCAGACCATTGCACCATCCTCCAGGCCGAACTCTTTGCCATCCAACAAGCTCTGCAGCATGCTCTTGCAGACCATCAGCATCCCCCCATCATCCACGTTGATTCCAAGGCAGCGATCCAAGCGCTTATGCACAGAGAGCCAAAGGACAACATACACTTAATCACATCCATCCTGGGTGACCTGCAGACTCTCATGGCCCAAGGTCGCAGGGCTACCATCAACTGGATCCTGAGCCATGTGGGTATCCCTGGCAATGATGCTGCAGATGAGGCTGCTAGGACTGCAACCCTCGAGGCACAGCCACGTGCCGCAATCTCCATCAGCCTCAGCCAGATAGCACTGTGGGCTGCCGGTGCAGCCAGGCGCCCATTCCCTGACCCTGGGGATTCACGGAGCCTCTGTTGGTATGTCAGGGCGACCCACAGAGCGCCCCCTCCAAGTATTCGGACACAGTCCAGAGAACTGAGGGTGCATATTCACCGCCTATGCTTAGGGTATCCCACCACTGTGCAGATTGTTGAACGGGCACGAGAGGAGCTCTGTGCCCATTGTGACCGAATGGTTCCGAAGCCCTTGGTGCACTACCTGTTAGACTGCCCGGCTACAATGCCCGTTCGCCAAAGACACTTCCCAATGACCCCAGTGGGGCAGGCCCAAGAGGATGAGGCAGCACATCTTGTGTACTTAGCTGTCAGGGACTTGGAAACCTTACTTCCAGTCATTGCACACATCTGCCCCCCCCCGCTGAAGTTGCTGCGAGGGCCTGCTTTGGGCCTCCATTGCACTGCACACCAGCCGCTGTTAGTGCACACTAACGTTTGGTACGTCATCTGGTCATAGAGCCGGTGAGGTACCCTTTCCCTTCCTGCTGAATACCTGCCACGCAGGTGCAAGTAAAGATAAACGACACTTCCTTACCCCGGGAGCCAATGCCGGGTCACCAAAATGGAAGAGACCCGGGCCGGGATACCATACCGGCGAATCAAATAGAATAGAATAGAATAGAATTTAACCACACAATTGATATTGAAAAGGCCGAAAAAATTGCATAAATCAGGTACATGTTTGAGAGAAATAAAGAGTAATTTTGATTTCAGTGTGAATATTCGTTTAGGATTATACAAATTTAATTCATTTTTAATTAAAATTTGGGAAGAATTTTATCTGCTTGACAAATTATAATCATAAAATTTAGACAGAACTGAAGCTATGTTTGACAACTTCTTGACCATCCCACCCACATAATAATGGGACGGGTATTATATCTGGAGTGACCATCCCACCAGCATTATAAAAGGACGGGTGTAATGTCTTGAGTGACCATCCCACCTGTATCATAAAGGGACGGGTATAATGTCTGGAATGACCATCCCACACCCATCATAAAGGGACGGGTATAATATCTGGAGTGACCATCCCACCAGCATCACAAAGGGACGGGTATAATGTCTGGAGTGACCATCCCACACGCATCATAAAGGGAAGGGAGCAATGTCTGGAGTGACCATCCCACCAGCATTATAAAGGGATGGGTATAATGTCTGGAGTGACCATCCCACCAGCATCACAAAGGGACGGGTATAATGTCTGGAGTGACCATCCCACCAGCATCACAAAGGAATGGGTATAATGTCTGGAGTGACCATCCCACCAGCATCACAAAGGAATGGGTATAATGTCTGGAGTGACCATCCCACATGCATCATAAATGGACGGTTGTAATGTCTTGAATGACCATCCCACCAGCATCATAAAGAGACGGTTGTAAAGTCTGGAGTGACCATCCCATCTACATCATAAAGGGACGGTTGTAATGTCTGGAGTGACCATCCCATCTACATCATAAAGGGACGGTTGTAATGTCTGGAGTGACCATCCCATCTACATCATAAAGGGACGGTTGTAATGTCTGGAGAGACCATCCCATCTACATCATAATGGGCCGGTTGTAATGTCTGGAGTGACCATCCCATCTGCATCATAATGTGAAGGTTGTAGTGTGCGGAGTGACCATCCCATCTGCATCATAATGGGACGGTTGTAATGTCTGGAGTAACTATCCAACCCACATCATAAAGAGACGGGTTGAATGTCACGAGTGAACATCCCATCTACACTATATAGAGACGGGTGTAATGTCTGAAGTAACTTTCCCACCCACATCATAAAGAGACTGGTGTAATGTCTGGAGTGACCATCCAATCTACATCATAAAGAGACGGGTGTAATGTCTGGAGTAACCATCCCACCCATATCATAAAGAGACGGGTGTAATGTCTGGAGTAACTATCCCACCTACATCATGAAGAGACGGGTGTAATGTCTGTAGTGACTATGTCACCTACATCATAAAGAGACGGGTGTAATGTCTGCAGTAACTATCCCACCTACATCATAAAGAGACGGATGTAATGTCTGCAGTAACTATCCCACCTACATCATAAAGAGACGGGTGTAATGTCTGTAGTAACTATCCCACCCACATCATAAAGAGACGGGTGTAATGTCTGGAGTAACTATCCCACCTACATCATGAAGAGACGGGTGTAATGTCTGCAGTTACTATCCCACCTACATCATAAAGAGACGGGTGTAATGTCTGGAGTAACTATCCCACCTACATCATGAAGAGACGGGTGTAATGTCTGGAGTGAACATCCCATCTACACTATATAGAGACGGGTGTAATGTCTGGAGGAACTATCTCACCAAATCATAAAGAGACGGGTTGAATGTCAGGAGTGACCATCCCATTTACATCATATAGAGACGGGTGTAATGTCTGGAGTAACTTTCCCTCCCACATCATAAAGAGACGGGTGTAATGTCTGGAGTAACTATCCAACCCACATCATAAAGAGAGGGTGTAATGTCTGGAGTAACTATCCCACCTACATCATAAAGAGACGGGTGTAATGTCTGCTGTAACTATCCCACCCACATCATTAAGAGACGGGTGTAATGTTTGGAGTAACTATCCCACCCACATCATGAAGAGACGGGTGTAATGTCTGGAGTAACTATCCCACCCATATCATAAAGTGACGGGTGTAATGTCTGGAGTAACTATCCCACCCACATCATAAAGAGACGGGTGTAATGTCTGGAGTAACTATCCCACCCACATCATTAAGAGACGGGTGTAATGTTTGGAGAAACTATCCCACCCACATCATGAAGAGACGGGTGTAATGTCTGGAGTAACTATCCCACCCATATCATAAAGTGACGGGTGTAATGTCTGGAGTAACTATCCCACCCACATCATAAAGAGACGGGTGTAATGTCTGGAGTAACTATCCCACCTACATCATGAAGAGACGGGTGTAATGTCTGTAGTGACTATCCCACCTACATCATAAAGAGACGGGTGTAATGTCTGGAGTAACTATCCCACCTACATCATGAAGAGACGGGTGTAATGTCTGGAGTAACTATCCCACCCACATCATAAAGAGACTGGTGTAATGTCTGCAGTAACTATCCCTTCCACATCATAAAGAGACGGATGTAATGTCTGGAGTAACTATCCCACCCACATCATAAAGAGACGGGTGTAATGTCTGCAGTAACTATCCCACACACATCATAAAGAGACGGATGTAATGTCTGGAGTAACTATCCCACCCACATCATAAAGAGACGGGTGTAATGTCTGCAGTAACTATCCCTCCCACATCATAAAGAGACGGGTGTAATATCTGGAGTAACTATCCCACACACATCATAAAGAGACGGGTGTAATGTCTGGAGTAACTATCCCACCTACATCATAAAGAGACGGGTGTAATGTCTTCAGTAACTATCTCACCTACATCATAAAGAGACGGGTGTAATGTCTGCAGTAACTATCCCACCCACATCATAAAGAGACGGGTGTAATGTCTGGAGTAACTATCCCACCTACATCATAAAGAGACGGGTGTAATGTCTTCAGTAACTATCCCACCTACATCATAAAGAGACGGGTGTAATGTCTGCAGTAACTATCCCACCTACATCATAAAGAGACGGGTGTAATGTCTGCAGTAACTATCCCACACACATCATAAAGAGACGGGTGTAATGTCTGGAGTAACTATCCCACCTACATCATAAAGAGACGGATGTAATGTCTGCAGTAACTATCCCACCTACATCATAAAGAGACGGGTGTAATGTCTGCAGTAACTATCCCACCCACATCATAAAGAGACGGGTGTAATGTCTGGAGTAACTATCCCACACACATCATAAAGAGACGGGTGTAATGTCTGGAGTAACTATCCCACCTACATCATAAAGAGACGGGTGTAATGTCTTCAGTAACTATCCCACCTACATCATAAAGAGACGGGTGTAATGTCTGCAGTAACTATCCCACCTACATCATAAAGAGACGTGTGTAATGTCTGCAGTAACTATCCCACCCACATCATAAAGAGACGGGTGTAATGTCTGGAGTAACTATCCCACACACATCATAAAGAGACGGGTGTAATGTCTGGAGTAACTATCCCACACACATCATAAAGAGACGGGTGTAATGTCTGGAGTAACTATCCCACACACATCATAAAGAGACGGGTGTAATGTCTGGAGTAACTATCCCACACACATCATAAAGAGACGGGTGTAATGTCTGGAGTAACTATCCCACACACATCATAAAGAGACGGGTGTAATGTCTGGAGTAACTATCCCACCCACATCATAAAGAGACGGGTGTAATGTCTGGAGTAACTATCCCACCCACATCATAAAGAGACGGGTGTAATGTCTGGAGTAACTATCCCACCCACATCATAAAGAGACGGGTGTAATGTCTGCAGTAACTATCCCACCTACATCATAAAGAGACGGGTGTAATGTCTGTAGTGAGCATGAAGTGATATCTCAGTTTTATAACCTTCAGCTGTTGTGTTATAATTACAAGTTGTTGATAATGTGAGAAATCACGCTTGTAATTTCACTGTTGTATTTACAATGTTTCTCTTGCATGTTGTGATATCATCTCTTTTTTTCTGTTATCTTATTGCTTATATATGTCGTGCAGAACAGGGAAAACTTACGATTTTGGCTTAAATAGCAACACTCTTCTTGTAATAAAGTTGGTAGAATTACCGACAATATGTAAAGTAAAAGGACACAAGTGCAACTAATGTCTGGAACATGTTCGTACAGCATAATAAAGTCAACGAAATAATGTCAGTTCACCAAATGAAACTGCTGTCCCACTGATGGTTCCAGCTTCATCCTGCTCAATATTTGTATATCTTATAACAATAAAAAGGTTTTCAACTGAGCTGATGTAGGTAACAGCTTTTAGCTTGTTAATAAAGTAAGAACCTTTAATCCTGTAAAACCCTCTGTAAATGAAAGAGAGTGTAAGAGAGAGAGAGAGAGAGAGAGAGAGAGAGAGAGAGAGAGAGAGAGAGAGAGAGAGAGAGAGAGAGAGAGAGAGACTAGAACTGAAGCGTGCTAATTCAGAATGGATTATGGCGTACGAATTACGTCTTACTCTAGAAATGAATTTCTTCTGTTTTCTTGAATCATTTATCACAACTTATGGACTGTTGTCACAGTTTTTTAATCCTTCAAGACTCCACAACATGTTGTACGCATGGAAAATATATTTTGTGATTATCGGTACATGCCCTTATGATCTTACAGACTGAAATCGAAGGAATTTCCTTGAGTTCTGCTTTGAAGAATTGGAGGCTTCCAGATCTATGCCACCCCATTCATCTTCCTTCTGAACGGGCGATCATCAACGGCGATCATCAACAGGGCGATCATCGCAGACGTGGATACGAATAGCAGACAATAAAGTCGTTTCGCCAACACTCCTTGCTCTGAATGACTCACACGGGTTTAGCATTTCGTGAAATTCAATAATATTCATTTTTAACATGACTTCGGAGATCTTTCCTTTGCGATAGTCACGAATACTTGGTACACACTTCCTGGTGACGACACCAAATTCGCTTTTAGTTCTGCAAGATTTCACGGCCTTCCCATCATGACCAGATGCCTAAATATGTCGTAGAGATGATCAGACAACACATTGCTCGACTCAATGCTTCCAAATTCAGGAACACAACCATCTTCTACAACATCTCCGCATCACAAATCCATATAAGGAAGTGGCCAGACACGATATCAGTTAAAAACCTATCGGGCCTAACACTCTCCAATACTAAACTTGAACAAAAGGTTTAGGAGATGAATTCGCAACAAGTATCGACAAAGACAGCAAGTCTATCGGCCTTGTAATCAAATATCACTGATTGTAGGTAATTTTTCTCTCTTCTCTCGCACCTCAGTAGAACAAATTGTCTTATGTCCAGACTCAAGTTTCGTCATTCATTGCCTTTCTTTTTCCACCATAGGAGTTCATACAATTGGCAAAGATGTATTCTTCCAAGGACATCAGGGTATACCTGTGTGATATCTCCTAAGTGTTGTTCTCGCTAGCATATATTCGTTAAAAGCTTAGAGGCTAACCTAACCAGCATCATATATAGCCACATCATGTGGCATCACCACGGGTATGATATTAGAGTTGTCATTACATGACGATCTGATATGAAGAAACTCAAGGATGATCTTCTGAAGCCTTAGTTCCAATATAAGTAGTAGAAAGAGGAGGGCTGTCTAAAATTTTGAAATATCTTCATCAAAAGGAAAGACATTGTTTTCTTTTACAGAGTACATTATACAAGAAACCTCACGACCAGGCCCCGGTGGCCTGGTGGCTAAAGCTCTCTCTTCACACACGGAGGGCCCGGGTTCGATTCCCGGCGGGTGGAAATATTTTGACGCGTTTCCTTATACCTGTTGTCCTGTTCACCTAGCAGCAAATAGGTACCTGGGTGTTAGTCGACTAGTGTGGGTCGAATCCTGGGGGACAAGATTGAAGACCCCAATGGAATAAAGACAGTCCTCGACGACGCACTGACTTTCTCGGGTCATTGTCCTCATCGCTCTCGGGCCGTGTGGACCTGCTGCACAGACGCTCCTGTCTAGGCTGACTTTCTGCGCAGTTTTCCCTGTTTTGAATATTCAAAATTGCAGAAAGACATGGTCGCCGTGTGAATACGGTGTGTGTCGAGTTGGTTCATGGAACGTTTACAAGTTCAGCAATGCAGGTGCTCCTGCCTACGATCATCGGCGAATTGTGTGGAGTAGCCATAAACGGAATTACAAGGATCTTCATCAAGTTTAAGGAGGTGGGCTTCTACTCTAGCATCGTTAACAAATATCAAGAGAAAAGACTGGCCGTAAACACTGCAGTGGAGGTATGCCTCCATGATGTGTCAAGTTACGTGACGTGGGTAAAAGTAAGGAATGTTCCATTTGAGGCAACAGAGTATGATGTGGCAGCAGTGTTCTGTAACTATGGAAAAATCCATGCAGCAGAGTTGGGAGTGTGGAAGAATGGACCTTATGAGGGGTTGGCTGAGGGATCATTTACACTGAAAATGACCTTAAGGCAGCCAATTCCATCGTATGTGCTACTGGACGACTTCAGAACTCAGGTCTACGTATATTACTCAGGACAGAGGAAGACTTGCCGATTGTGCGGGACTTTTGACCATATGGCAGCTCAATGCCATAAGAAAGCAGGAAGGAGGGATCAGATACCATTACCTATAAATCAGCAGCAAGGTATAGATGCGTTGGAGACAGGGGTACTCCCCAAAACGACAACTTGCCATTGGAGTGAGGAAGTTGATAAGGCAGAGGAGGCAATGGACGAATGTGCAACGTTACCGGTTGGCACGGAGACTGCAATATCGACGACGAGAATGAGTGATGACGAGTGTGCAGGACCACATGATGGATTGCTGGAGGAGGTTATAAGCTCCTTTCTGAGTGAAGCTGAGGGTGGTCTGGAGGAAGCAAGGAGTAAACACATGTCGGTGACATCAAATAATGATTTGGTGATTGGGGAAAATTTGCGCACTAATGGCTCTGTGCACACAGTTGTGGCAGAAGTACATAGGGAGGGAACGAGAGATGAAGAAGTGTGTGGTGACGGAAGTTCATGTAAGAGAACGGCTGGAACGTCAGAGATGGGCGACGTTCTCACTCCAGGACAGAGATCAGGGGTAAAGTCTTGGAAAAAGGAAGTGAGCCAAACGGGGAGTGAGGGGAAGGGTAATGAAGGGATGAACAGTTCTAAGGACAAGGGGGAATAGGGGGAGTGAACAGGCAGGCTGCCAAACAAAAGCCTCTTCACCAGGAAAGTATAGTAGGCCATCTACCAAGGCGGAGGGAAAAGCAGCCACTATTAAAGTAATTCAAGGTAGTAACAATTAATGTAAATAGATTGAGGAATGAAGTGAAACGAGTCTGGATGGAATGTTTCCTAAGGAGGTATAATGTAGATGTATGTTTTATACAAGAGCATAATTATAAGGTAGGCTGTGCATTATTACTAAAAGGTTTTAAGTTGTATGTGAGTGGGTCTATGAGGTTAAAAGGCAGAGTGACTGTGGCTGTGAAGGAAAACAGTCCCTTACGTATATTAAAGTGGAAAGAGGGGGATGGAGGGTGGTGAGGGTGGATGGTGAGTGGGGTGAAACTAGGGTATATTTTATAGGGGTTTACATGCCAGCGGAGAGCATAGTCAGAGTAAAAGAGGATTTTGTAAGAGACATTTTTATGTATCATTTAAGGAGTTTACCTTTAGTCACTATAATTGGAGGAGACTGGAACTGTGTCATAAGGGGGGGGGGGACCGTGGAGCCGAGGGGGGCAGGGTGTGTGTTAGGGGCGTTACGCAATGTAAGGCAGGATGCAGGGGTTAGGAATGTCGGGGGAGGGGGGCTTGGCGAATAGATTTTACTTTTGTAAGAATCGGTTATTCAGCGCGTTTAGATAGAATCTATACATCGGAGACAGTGTGAGGGAAGTAAGAACATTGGACGTGGGGTTTTCTGACCATAGGACAGTTTTGGCAGAGCTGGATTGGGGAGGTATGGTTAAGATACAATCAGGGTTTTGGAAGTTAAATGCGAGACTAGTGAGGAGTGAGGTGGTGAATGTGGAGTTTGGTGAATGGTGGCAAAATTTGTGGGGTGCCAGGGAAGGGGAGACGAGTATCTTGGAATGGTGGGAAAATAGAGCTAAACCAGGTATAGCGGGTTTTTATAAAAGTAAGGGACGGGAGGAGGCGAGGTGGAGGTATGGATTACAAAATTATTTGGAGCATCAGCTCAATGAGTGTTATGAGGAAGGGGAGGGAAGGTAGTACGAAAAAATATTGCTGCTCAGAGATAGATTGAAGGAAATACATAATGAAAGATCTGATGAGATAAGGGTAAGGGCTAGGATGGAAGCAGTACTGTGGGTAGATAAGCTTTCGGGAAGTGTTTTGAGAAGTTTTAGAATCAGGCAAAAGGAGTCAGCTATTTTAAACTTAGAGGTTAGTGAAGATTTGGGAGGATATTATAAGGGGCAAATGCTAGCGACAACTGAAGGAATGAGTAATTATGCTGATTATTGGTTTCAAAGGAAGTGCACGAGGGGAAAAGTTGGGATAGTTTGTGAAGAAGATGGGGGGGGATGCAAGCCTTGGGGACGTGTGGGGAGAAGATAGTTGGAATGGATGGTGTAATTAGTATGGATGAAGTGAAAGAGGCGGTGTTCAATTTAAGTACGGGAAAAGCGCCAGGAATAGATGGGATTTTGAATGATTTTTATAGAGTTCAATGGGACCATATAAAGTATTGTCTGGTACAGGTAATGAATTGTATGCTGAGGGAAGGTAAGTTAGGAATGACACAGCGGACGGGTGTGGTTGTGTTAGTAAGGAAAAAGCAGGAGGGAAGAACACTGAGCACGTACAGGGCCATATCTTTAATGTGTACAGACTATAAGATTTTTGCGAAGATACTAGGGAATAAAATGAAGAGGGTGATAGGAGGTATACAACATAAGGGACAGTTGGGGATTCTGGGACGTAGCATGAGAGATGGGCATAGCCGAATTAGGGAATTTTTGAAGGGTTGCAATGGGGGTGGAATTTTAGGTATTGATTGGGAGAATGCATATGACGGTGTGAATAGGGAGTTTCTGGGGGCCAGTTTGAGAAGTCTGGGTTTTGGTGAGGGAGGTGTAAAGTGGGTTGAGATACCGTATTCTGGGGCAGTGATACAGGTGCAAATTAATGGTAGGTTGGGCAGGATTTTGGAAATGGAGAGGGGCCTGAGACAGGGGTGTCCTATGTCTCAAATCTTGTTCACATGCATACAGCACCCGTTTCATGAAATGGTTGAAGAAAAGGGGAGTTTAAATGGGGATGGGGTGGGGTTTAATGTGGTGGTAGGATATGTAGACGATACAACTGTACTGATCACTGGTGTAGAAGGATTGAGAACGATAGGGAGGGTCTTGAAGGTTTTAGGGAGGGCATCAGGAATGAGCGTCAACAGAGCTAAATCTAAAATATTTGAGATAGGTGATTGGGTGGGGGGAGGAATGGGGTTGGAGTTTGGATGGGAAGTGGCGGAACGGTTGAAAATTTGTGGAGTTCTATATATGGCTGATGAGCAGGAGGCTCGACGAGTGAACTCAGAGTTGGTAGGGGAGAAGGTAGTGCAAAGGATTCGGAGCCTAAGAGCTGGGGATGTTACTTTATTGCAAAGGGCGATTATAATAAATTCATTGGTGTATAATAAAGCGTTGTAGATGAATGGTTCAAAGAACCGACATGTTGTTAAATTAAACACATGTGCAACTCTTGGGTATCTTTATTGAGGAAACGTTTCGCCACACAGTGGCTTCATCAGTCCATACATAGGAGAAACTTGAAGAACAGGAGGAGAATGAGGTAATCAGTCCCTCAACCTTGAGTCGATGTGGTCAGTCCATCAATCTTGGATAGAGTACGGCATATGAGCGGAGCAACAACAACACTGCGCTAGCCAAGGATTCGAACCCATGTTGTACTGGCCTGTCACATTTGTCCAATGTGGAAGTAGGTCGTGCCCAAGTGTTAGGCAAATTCCCAAGTATTAAGATCCCAAGAAGCTGCAGTGTCTGACAGGATTGTAGATGAATGGTTCACAGAACCGCCACGTTCCTTAATAAAGATACCCAAGAGTTGCACATGTGTCTAATTTATCAACGTGTCGGTTCTGTGAACCATTCATCTATAATCCTGTCACACACACTGCAACTTCTTGGGATCTTAATACTTGGGAATTCTTCGCTTGCCTAACCCTTGGGCACGACCTACTTCCACATTGGGCAAATGTGACACCACCTACGACTGCTGCACCCCTCCTGCCTACGGTTTATAAACTCCTTTTCCGCTCACATGCCGTACTCTATCCAAGATTGATGGACTGACCACATCGACTCAAGGTTGAGGGACTGATTACCTCATTCTCCTCCTGTTCTTCAAGCTTCTCCTGTGTATGGACTGATGAAGCCACTGTGTGGCGAAACGTTTCCTCAATAAAGATACCCAAGAGTTGCACATGAGTCTAATTTAACAACATGTCGGTTCTTTGAACCATTCATCTACAATCCTGTCAGACACTGCAACTTCTTGGGATCTTAATACTTGGGAATTCTTCGCTTGCCTAACCCTTGGGCACGACCTACTTCCACATTGAACAAATGTGACACCACCTACGACTGCTGCACCTCTCCTGCCATACGGTTTATAAGCTGCTTCTCCGCTCATGTGCCGTATTCTATTCAAGATTGATGGACTGACCACATCAACTCAAGGTTGAGGGACTGATTACCTCATTCTCCTCCTGTTCTTCAAGTTTCTCCTATGTATGGACTGATGAAGCCACTGTGTGGCGAAACGTTTCCTCAATAAAGATACCCAAGAGTTCCACATGTGTCTAATTTAGCAACATGTCGGTTCTTTGAACCATTCATCTACAATCCTGTCAGACACTGCAACTTCTTGGGATCTTAATACTTGGGAATTCTTCGCTTGCCTAACCCTTGGGCACGACCTACTTCCACATTGAACAAATGTGACACCACCTATGACTGCTGCACCTCTCCTGCCATACGGTTTATAAGCTGCTTCTCCATTCACATGCCGTATTCTATTCAAGATTGATGGACTGACCACATCAACTCAAGGTTGAGGGATTGATTACCGCATTCTCCTCCTGCTCTTCAAGTTTCTCCTATGTATGGACTGATGAAGCCACTGTGTGGCGAAACGTTTCCTCAATAAAGATACCCAAGAGTTGCACATGTGTCTAATTTAACAACATGTCGGTTCTTTGTACCATTCATCTACAATCCTGTCAGACACTGCAACTTCTTGGGATCTTAATACTTGGGAATTCTTTGCTTGCCTAACCCTTGGGCACGACCTACTTCCACATTGAACAAATGTGACACCAACTACGACTGCTGCACCTCTCCTGCCATACGGTTTATAAGCTGCTTCTCCGCTCATATGCCGTATTCTATTCAAGATTGATGGACTGACCACATCAACTCAAGGTTGAGGGACTGATTACCTTATTCTCCTCCTGTTCTTCAAGTTTCTCCTATGTATGGACTGATGAAGCCACTGTGTGGCGAAACGTTTCCTCAGTAAAGATACCCAAGAGTTGCACATGTGTCTAATTTTACATAATAAAGTGTGGAATGTTGCTGTGGTGTATCCTTTACGGGTGCAGGAGATACATGAGATACAGAGGAGGGCGCTCCGTTATGTGTGGGGTTTTGGAAGGGCGTGACTCAGTAAAGAGGTGGTCATGTCCAATGTAGGTAGAGGATGAGTAGGACTTTTGGCACTGGGGCCGAGAGTAAAGGCCATGTATGTAAAACAGAGGTTTGTGCTGGAGGAAGGGGTGAGAAGGGAGAGAGTTGGGAGTGTGATGGAGGATGTGCGACGGTGGTGGGGAGGAAAGGAATTAATTGAATGCGAGAATATGCTCAGGTTATTGTTAGTTGTGGGAGAGGCAGCAAAACTTAACGTTGGAAGGTTGGTGGAGATGAGTAGGAAACCGAAAACCGTGCAAGGTATGATTGTATGATTGGGGAAAGATTTGGTATGATTTCCGGAAGCTTAGATTAATGTCGAGGGTGAGGGAGTTAGTTTATAGATTTGTAATGGGAATTTTAGCTTCAAAGTCTGCCTTGTGTGTAATGGGTTTGGTGAGGGAAGCAACATGCAAACATTGTGAGGAACCGGAAACAGCTTTTTATGCCGTTTATTTCTGTAAAGAGTTGGGGGAGGAACGGTTGTGGTTGTCAAGAGTTTTCAGGTTGATGGGCAGGGGTAAAGTAGAGATTCTGAGAGCCCTAACATTCGAAGTACGAGGGGTCTCTGAGGACGTGAGAAGAGCTATTATGTACATAATGGCAGATTTCTTGTATTTTTCTTGGGGATTGAAGGACAAAGGTGGGGGGGGGGGATTAGAATTAGGGCGATTGCGGCAGGAATATATAGTACGGTCTGTAGAAATAAACTCATTTATGGGGAGCAGTGGAGAACTCTCTTTCCGGACTCATACAGAAATATTGCAGTAAAGGGTCTCATTAATGTGGCAAACTAAGCATAGAATAAGGGACCGTTTTCCTTTTTAGCAGGGACATGTAAGTACTGGAGGGTGAGTGCAAGAGGTAAGGTTATTGGGAGAGTTTGAATAGTTTGGAAGGCTATGTCAAACGTGGTGTTGTTTTTGAGAGGTATGTTGCATGAAAAAGTTTTTGTGCAGCACAGTATTGCAAAACTACAGTTTCGTGCTTAACAAAGAATTATTAAAGGTAAAGTGTCCTGTGTAGTAGCACGACTAAAGAGGGAATAATCAAAGTATTGCAAAACTACAGTTTCGTGCTTAACAAAGAATTATTAAAGGTAATGTGTCCTGTGTAGTAGCACGACTAAAGAGGGAATAATCAAAGTATTATGAGCGTTTGGGTACACCAACTATTTTGAGCTCATGTAGGTTTTACATACTGTTCATATTTTGTGTATTTTACAGTATATACAAGGACAAAAGAGATGGTTCTAAAAAAATTTCAGTTGTGTTAAGCATGATAAAATGTGTATATGTGTGTGTATGAGTATATGTATGTATTTGTGTATGCGTGTATGTATATATATGTATATATATGTTTGTATATATATATGTTTGTGTATATATGTATATTAACAACTTATTAAGACAGCCACAGTGTCATATGACACAATTATTATATATCTATGTTGGTTTTTGTTAGATCCTGTGTAACATAAGCCGTAAGTGGCATATTTAAAGTAAGGCAATTTGGTGTGATAGAGATTTGGGGAATGGTCAAAGGTGGGTTTTCAAAGGGGGAACTTGTTTTTGATAATAAAGGTGATGTACGGGAGTTCGGTTGAATTTTTTTTTTTATAGGAACATGTGTGTTATAAGCCTGTAAGATTTTCTACATAAGGGAAATGTATTAGCTCAGGTGTGGGTAGCCATGTTGGATGATATTTATACTCTCTGAGTTTTAATTTCCGGTATGTTATCTTGTCATTTGTTTTTATATATTGTACAATATGTATTTAAACATATATGATCCAGGGAAGGCCATCTGATTCGATGGCATTTATCATGGTATTGTAAGGTAATTATACTCTTATGCGTATAATTTTCAGGCATGTTATTTTTTAATTGTTTTTATGTATTATGAAATATGTACTTAAGCATATATATGGGGAAGGCCATCAGATTATATGGCAATTGTCATGGTGAGGGAAAGGGGTTATAAGATTTATAAAATCAGGTCGGTAGATTTTCTTTTTGTGGTGGGAGGACTTTTTAAGACACGAAGAGATTATCGTATTTCTTTATTTCAGTAATAAGGAATGGATCGCTTGAAGGTAATTTGCAACAGTTGGAGTGTAAACCTATCCACAGGATGGCCTGTGTGTTATGTTTTGTAGTAAGGAGACCCTTTTGTTCAGACTTGATGTTTCTGTATTTAATTTTTATATTATAATATTTATTTTAATAAAAAAAAAGAAAACTTTCTCGGGTTATCCTAGGTGGCTAACTATCCGGGGTTAAAAATCCGAACGGAATCTTATCTTATCTAACCACAACACAATGACTGAGAGAGAAGATCACATTTTCCCCTTTCTTAGAGACCTCGTAGGAAGCAGCGCTGAATTTCTGAACGATGAACTTATATGTATAGATGAGTGCCTCTTTCTCTACGGTGCAATAATATTTTTGATGTTTCTTCAACATGGCAGAATAAAAGCATAGTAGACGCGAGTTATCCGCCGCTGCTTTTTGAAGAGCAGCATCAATTAACTCTCATCCACATTCAGCACAAAGTGTGCGCTGAAATTGGAACGCTGTAGCATTGGAGCCGTTATTGGAAAGTTCGAGAGGGCTTTGGTATTGCTTATCCCATCGAATGTACCCTTTAGACCTCTCAGCCTTGTGAGTTGATTAGCTATATGAGAGAAATTTGTTTGTTAAACCTGGCCAAACCTACTAATTGCATCACTGCTTCTCTAATAGTAATGATTCTTGATGTCTTGAATCACCCCTACCTTTTCTCCTTGCCAAATGAAATAGCCCAGGAAAATGACCTTCACTTTCACAAACTTACATCTTTGTCAGCTTCATCATCTAGTGAAACAGAAACTTTGTTTTTTTTTTAATATAGATTCCAAACGCAACCTGTGATGGTTACTGATGTCACTAACAATGGACATTTTAACATCACCAGTATCATTATTCCATAGTTATATATGCCTCATTTTATAATGAAAGCAGAATCTTTCTTCCTCCAGTCTGTCAGAGCACTTTGATAGTATATCATCAACAGATACAGCTTTGATTCCAGCCCATACGCAAACCTATCGCATATCCCACCAAGTCAGTGAAGTTATCAGTTCTTGGTAAAGAATAATTAACTGGTTTAGTGAGAGGGTTGACTTTAGGGTATTCTCTATACATGCATTTTATTGTTTCTGGATTAGGAACGAGGACACAGGATGAGGCATATGGACTTGTACTCGACTATATGAAATAGTTTTCGAGCGGAAAATTTACTATAATCTCTAATAAATTTATTTTAACTAGGTATCACTAAATTTTTCCTTGATTTTAAAGGGTCTTGTGAATCATGCTTGCAGCATCTTTCCTGGCACAAGGTGTCGAATCAAGCTGATGTCAAGCATCGGAAAAGCGCATTCCATACCTGATTTAACAAATAAATAACAAAAAGGCACAATACCGTGACTGGAACGATACACAAATAACCCGCACATAAAAGAGAGAAGCTTACGACGACGTTTCGGTCCGACTTGGACCATTGACAAAGTCACACTGATTTAACGTATTGATCCTTCTCTTAGGTTTTTTTTTTTTTTTTTTGCGCAGATCACATATATGACCAAGTTTATCCCTCAGCTTAAAGGAGTCATGCTAGAAAACTGTAATAATCATAACCTCCATTCAGTCTTGTTTGAGAAGAGTTAAATTCCCAATTACCAGTACTTTTTAAGCTCAATGGTAATTTAACCGAGTAATTCCTGAATGCTTTCAAGTGCATCTTCAGATTCAGGAACAGACCTTCATGGTTAGTCCCAGTAAAGAGATAAATTCATGAATGACTATATGTACGATATCTGATTTTTAGTTTGATTGGATTTCAAGTGGAACACCAATTTCCGCAGAACCAGACTCACCGGAGCTCGTACAATAGACCGTTTTTTGACGCACTGCACTGGTTTGGGATAACAAGTCGATGTACACATAATGGTAAAGGCGTTACCATTATCCATAAGAATCTGAGGCAAGGAACAAAGACAATATATAACATATCTTGATAAAAGTTCACTAAACACTGGTATTAGGAACAATGATGACAGTTTTACAAGATGATCGTGCTTCCTTGTAACCAGACAAGTGGATTACATTAAAAATTAACTCAAAGGTTTATTGCTATGTAAGGCTACAGAAAATCTAGGCAATGTATGCCAGTTTTATTACTTTGTTATGCTTGTTAAATAGAAGGACTAAACATTGCTTGATATTGTCCATCGGATGTTTCCTCATACTAAAAGCTGGTGAATCTCATTCCTACTTAATCAGTATTAAGTTGTGTAAAAAGTTATGCTTATACTGACAATGTCTACTATCTAGAACGAGTGTGCAACAGCAGATTCAAGTGTATCATACTACTGGTAGTCTATTATTTAATTAACAGTAGCGGCTCAGCAGTAATGAGTGACATCAACGGGCGGGGATTGAACTCGCGGTGAGTGAGTCGTAAAACTTAGCCGTAAGGTACTTAATGCATTGTCACTGCGGGCGGGACCCACTGATGAAAGTAGGTCATGCCCTAGAGGGAACCAGAAGTTAGAACCCGTTTTCCGGGCTTTGCGTAAACTAATGCATAGGAGTTCAGAGAAGAAACAAGATCATTTTCCCAACAGTCCTCTTAAAACACTAATGAAGCACAGAGATAAATAAGCAATAATACACAAGCCTAATATTAATGGCATACCTTATCTCGGTTATTTATAAAATACTGTTATATTATGTAGGCAAATTAAGCTATTTGAATGGCAACTAAATTAAAATAACAGCTGTCATTAACACAACTTGTCTATCCTTTGAATATTGTTTGTTTAATGATTAAAGAAAACCCAGTTAAACCCAGTTTGATCCTATCTGATCCACCTCCGGTTCCTAAATAACCTCAGGCTGCTCTGAGTGATCTTATTAATACTTATCGATGTCATATAGTGTATATACCACTGATATACATCGGAATCGAAACACCCGATAATTTAGCACGTCTCCTGGGAAGCCTGCTAAAATTCCGAGATACCTTAGTCCACTCGGCCATCAATGCTTCATACATCAGGTATCCAGTACCACTGAACATATCACCACTGATGCGATCACATACATGGCCACTGAAACTGCAGTACTTATTTCATTCTCCTCCTGTTCGTAATACCAGTCTTCACAAGCAGCACACATATAAATTCATCCTAGTCCCTCTGACACCGAAGTTGGTGGGGAATTTAGGAACTTGGTGGGTGAATCCCACCACATCACACACCCCCAGAACTGATTCCTCACTAGCAATATACATTCAAGCGTTTGAAGTATTGATGGTCAAGTGGACTAAGGTATCTTGGAATTTTGGCAGGTTTCCCGGGAGACTTGCTAAAATATTGGGAATTCGATTCCCAGCAAGTCTCAGTATTATTATTAGCTTAAAATTTCCATTGGATATCCTAGAAAGCTCATATATGTCACTATGTATGTTATTCTAGGAAATTCTTGCACGACTATCTATGTAATACAATCGCAAACAGGCTATGTTAACAAAGCTGAGCAAGCCACATGGGGAGTGCGAAAGATCTTGAGCTAAAGATTTCCGTCCCTATGTGGCTTGTTCTGCGTGTTACTATGAGTAACCGCACTCGTATGGAAGGCCTAAAAAGACTTATTACAACTGGCTACCTATTACAGAACACCATCAAAACGATACTATATTTAGAAAAGAAAGGGGCATATATTCTCACCTCCACCATCCCATGGGAAATACTATACATTCCGGAAATCTCCGTATATGGCGATACAGACAGGGGGACGCAATCTCCATTGCGGAACAGTCTGTCATAGTTTACCCTCAAAATGGAAACAGAAACTGAAGGCTATGACTACCATACTGCCATCTAGTACCTTCGGGGATGTTAATTTTAAACCTCCCGGCATTTCCAAATTGCAGTGATACAGACAGCAGGGCGGGATCTCAAATGGACGAAAAGTGCAGAACATGTGCAGTACATCAAATCCTTACGAGGACTCATTACAAGTAAGTAATCCAGGGATTTGGTATAGCAAGGATGCCATGAAATTAGTCAAATAAGAACGATACCAAATGGATGAACTAAAGCATCTATTAGTAGAGAAAAAACGAATTTATAGGCACATGAAATGAAGAGAGGTTAATTAACCCCACTGACAAATACGTTAATTTTAACAGACAAGTAAAGAAGGGGATTAAAATATTTAAAGGTGATTATAAAATTAATGTAGCTAGAGAATCAAAAACAAATCCAAAAGGGTTCTTCCAAGTGTATAGGAAAAAGATAAGGGAAAAAATGGTGCCACTGAAAACTAGGTCTGATATTGAGCAGAAAATGAGCGCTCCTTTTAATAGTTATTTCTTGTTAGCTTTCACACAAGAAGACATAAATGATATCCCAACAATCAATAATTATTCAGGCCCTGAAAAAAATAAATTAATAAATATTATTGTCACGAGAGATGTGTTTATCAAACAATTAGACAACTAAATCAGAATGAGTCCCTGGGCCCCGACGAATTGTTTAAAGGGTACTTAGTGAATGCCTGTGGGAATTTAACAACTAACAAGCCTGTTTAGCTCATAAATTCAAACTGGTGTTGTGCCAGAAATGTGAAAGATGGCTATTGTAATTCCTATATTTAAATCAGTGGATAAGTCAATTCTATCAAATTATCTTCCATTAAGCCTGATATCTACAGTAGGAAAATCTTAACATTCACTTTATATTAATATTATTAGAAGCCACTTTAATGAGCATAATTTAATTAATGAGATTCAGCATTGATTCACAAGTGGTCATTCCTGCATGAAAAAATTACTAATATCTTTTAATAAAGCAACTGAGACAGTGCACCAGGGAACAGTATATAATGTTTATTTAGATTTCAGTCAGGCCTTCGATGGAGTATCTCACAAAAGACTGTTAAGAAAAGTGGCAGCTCATGGTACAGGAGGTGAGGTTCTAACATGGATCGAGGGATAGCTGACAAATAGGAAACAAATAGTTTGCATTAATGAGGTCATGTCTAAATGAGGACTGGTCACTAGTGATGTCCCACAAGGATAAATTTTGGGCCCAGTATTGTTCACAATTTACATTAACGACCTTGACGAAGGAATAACGAGTGTCATTCATAAATTCGTAGATGTCACTAAAATAGGCAGGATAAGAGATAAGATTTCGTTCGGATTTTTAACCCCGGAGGGTTAGCCACCCAGGATAAACCAAGAAAGTCAGTGTGTCATCGAGGACTGTCTAACTTATTTCCATTGGGGTCCTTAATCTTGTCCCCCAGGATGCGACCCACACCAGTCGACTAACACCCAGGTACCTATTTGCTGCTAGGTGAACAGGACAACAGGTGTAAGGAAACATGTCGAATGTTTCCACCCGCCGGGAATCGAACCCGGGCCCTCCGTGTGTGAAGCGGGAGCTTTAGCCACCAGGTGCCCAGGAGGGCACCAATGAACTTCAGGAAAATTTAGATAAATAATGTTATGGTCTGAAAAGTGGCAGATGCAGTTCAGTGTGGACAAGTGTAAAATCCTAGTCCTTGTGAATGAAAATAACCCTCGAAGCTATAAACTAGGTGATGTAAAGTTTGATTATACAGAATGTGAAAAAGACTTGTGAATCATGGTAAGCAGAAATCTGCAACCAAGACAATAATGCCTAAATGTGCCCAATAAGGCTTGCAGATTACTTGGATTTATACCAAGAAGTGGTATAAATCTTGGTAATTGATACAGACAAATTGGTTTAAAAAAAACAAGTGAGCAAACCCCAGGACATATTTATTAGAAAACGTTTCGGTCCTGAAACCATGATCACTTCTAACACAGAGATTATTATGAGAGTACATATAGATGGAGACTGGGATGTGTTGCTGGCGTTTCGATGTTCATTTAGGCCAATGGTTCCCAAACTATTTCAGGCTGCTGCCCCCTTGGCTCCATGGCCAAATCCCAATAGCCCCTCCCCCCCCCCCACATACATGCGAACACTCCTCTGTCTTAGTATTTGGTTTACTTCAGAGTATAAAACAAATTCCAACCCCCCACAATCGAGCGAAAAACTAATGTGAAGGACCTGGGAGTGATAATGTCAGAGAGTCTCACTTTCAAAGATCACAACAATGTCACTACCGCATCTGCTAGGAAAATGATATTATGGATAATAAGAACCTTCAAAACTAGGGATACCAAGCCAATGGTGACTCTCTTTGGATCTTAGTGCTGGTGGAAATGACATCGGAAGGGCAGGAGACAGGAGCTGCTGGATAAGTACAGGGCAACCATAGAAGTAGTGAGGTGAGGGAGGGATCCTAGTCATATGTAGCATCTTGCCTAGGATGGGGGTGGGCAATGAATGGATGTCTAGGGAAAATGGAATAAATTGCAGGCTAGACAGATACTGCAAGGAACTTGCAATCCCATTCATTGATAACTGGGGCAAATTTTATGGTAAACATGATATGTATGCAAGGGATGGGGTTCATCTCTCTGGGGTTGGAGTGGTTGCATTAGCCAATTCAATTCAGGGGGTCATTGATGACTTGTCTAGGAAATTAAACTGATAGATTATAGAGGTATGGGTGTTTGTGGGAAACAATCAGGCTACAGTACTAGGGTTGAAAACAGCGGATATTACTAGGATACCTCAGTGATATGTTTGAAAGACAAAATTCAAAGTAAACTTGCTAGTAAAGGCAAAGCAATTGCTCAACAAGCAAAGAGAGATAGTAGGGGGCAACGAGTGACTAGCTCCCTTAAGGTTTACTATACAAATAGTAGGAGTGTAAGAAATAAGATAGATGAGCTAAGATTACTTACAAGCGCAGAGACCTGGTTCAACTTGAAAGATAGAGAAATGCCTTCTGAATGCAACATACAGGGTTATAAACTATTCCACACTGATAGGGTCAACAGGGTGGGGGGTGGAGTGGCGATTTAAGTCAGAGCTAATTTAAATTGTTGTGTTAGACAAGATACAAGATCAGAAACATTGGACACAGAATCTGTTTGGCTACAGTTTCTCGAATGTCGTAAAAACATGCTTTTGGGTGTGATTCATAGGTACCCAAACCTTGATAAGGAGTGCAGTAAGCTGCTATGGGACGAAACTCATAAGGCGTCTAGATATGAAAATGTTGTGTTAATGGGATATTTTAACTTTAGACAAATTGACTGGAAAAATGTGACAGGAAATCTTGAGTCTAGTGACATTCTTGATACGGTTCAGGATTTATTTTTAAAACAGTTTGTGAGAGAACCAACTAGAGGAAACAACCTGCTTGACTTGGTTCTTGCCAAAAAGGAATCACTAGTTAATAATCTTGGGTTAATGATGAGCTTGGAGAAAGCGATCACAAATCACATAGTTTAAGTATATCATGGAATTACCCAGATAACTGCAATCAAGTCCATCTCAGATTTTCGCTTGGCCGACTTCATGGGTCTGCGAAATTACCTGGGTGGGCTAAATTGGGATGACCTGACTATGGATCAGGTAGGTTGTGTTGGATGCCAACATGACGTGTTTCAGAGCATAATTCTAGCTTCCCAGACAACTTTTGTTCCGAGTAGAGAAATTAGATCTAACAAAAATTATTCCAAATGGATAAACAATTGATTAAAACATCTCATTGGTCAAAAGAGAGGCACATATAGGCGTATCAAAAGAGGGGATGGGCAGTTAAGAAATCAATAGATTCAATTAAAGAGAGTTATAAAAAAAAGAATAAGAAATGCAAAAAGGGAATATGAGGCTAAAGTCGCAAGGGATTCGAAGACTAACCGAAAAGGGTTCTTTCAGGTATACAAAAGTAAGATTAGGGACAAGACAGGCCCACTTAACAGTAACTCTGGTCAGATCACTGACAGTGATAAGGAAATGTGTGAACTTTTCAAAACCTATTTCCTCTCAGTTTTTACTCAGGAAGATACTAGAGAAATTCCAGAAATAATAAATTATGTAGAACAGGACGATAATCAACCATGTATGATTGGGGTAACTAGTGAAATGGTTCACAGACAAATAGAGAAATTAAAACCTAACAAATCTCCAGGCCCTGATGAACTGTTTGCGAGGGTTTTAAAGGAATGTAAAGAGGAACTCAGCATGCCTTTGGCTAATCTTTTCAATGTATCACTACAAAACTGGCATAGTTCCAGACAAGTGGAAAATTGCAAATGTAATACCTATTTACAAGGCAGGTGACAGGTCCTTAGCTCTGAACTATAGACCAATAAGCCTTACCTCCACAGTGGGAAAATTTATGGAATCAATAATTGCCTAGGCAATTCGTAGCCATCTCGAAAGACATAAATTGATTAATGAATCTCAACACGGTTTTACAAAGGGGCGTTCTTGTCTTACAAATTTACTAACTTTCTTCACTAAGGTATATGAGGAGGTAGAACATGGAATTGAATATGATATTGTGTATATGGACTTCAGTAAGGTTTTCGATAGAGTTCCACATCAGAGGCTGTTGAGAAAACTTAAGGCACACGGATAAGGTGGAGAAATTTTTTCCGGGGTAGAGGCATGATTGACAAATAGGCAGCAGAGAGTTTGCATAAACGGGGAGAAATCAGAGTGGAGGCACGTCACAAGCGGTGTTCCACAGGGGCCAGTATTGGGCCCCTTTTTGTTCACAATTTACATAAATGACATAGATGAGGGAATAAATAGCGACATAAGCAAATTTGCTGATGACACCAAATTAGGCAGTCCAATTTATTCTAATGGGGGCATTTCAATTCAAGTTTATTCTCTATAAGGGTTACAATGTGGGGTTTACAGGTTTTGGGTATTGTGTGGTTTACATGTTATAAAATACTAATTACAGAGCGGGCCACTAGGACACCTAGCATGGCTAGGCATTTTGGGTAGACTTAGATTAATTCTTAACATTAAATCCTTACAGATTATGGTATTAAGGCTAAGTGACTACATCATAATTTGTGAGTTTAGCAATGTGAATGCTTTTGTTTTGGCACAATACAAAGTGTCTATATTGGAGTATCATAGGCAAACTTATGGCTAGTTAGGATTTATTATTTTAAGATTAAGATTAGTATTTCTGGGTTTATAGTCAGTGAGTGAGTGAGTGTAATTGTGAGCCACCAAGTGGTTATCGTGTAGTTAGTTGTCGGGGTGTATCAGGGAGATAAGATGTTTTCTAACTGTAGTTTTGAAAGTGATGGATGTGTCTGCAGTTCTAGAGTTTTCAGGTAGGGTGTTCCAGATTTTAGGTCCTTTGAAATACATTGAATTTTTGTGAAGGTTTAGTCGAATACGGTGAATGTCATAGAGATGTTTGTGTCTGGTTCTCTGAACCATTCATCTACAAGTCTGGTGTTATGCCTGTGGATCCTGTCACAACTATCAAGAAAGCGTTTTAGGTCAAGGTTAATATTGGAATTTAAGGTCCTGTAGATATAGATTGCACAGTAGTAAGTGTGGATGTTCTGAACAGGGAGTAAGTTTAGATCTATGAAGAGTGGGGGTGGTGTGTTGCCAGGGATGGGATTTAGTGATTACTCTTACTGCGGCTTTTTGTTGGGTTATTATTGGCTTTAGGTGTGTTGCTGCAGTTGAACCCCAAGCACAGATAGCATAGATGAGGTATGGATATATAAGTGAATGGTATAGTGTGAGAAGGGCAGTTTGCGGCATGTAATATCATATCTTGGAGAGGATCCCCACCGTTTTGGATACTTTTTTTGTTATGTGTTGGATATGGGTGCTGAAATTTAGGTTGTTGTCGAAGTATAGGCCAAGGAATTTGCCCTCATTATGTCTGGCAATTAGAGTGTTGTCGATCTTAATGTTAAGTTGTGCAACACCTGCTCTGCTACCAAAACCCCTCAAGGAAGGTTCCTTGATGTTGGTGAGGGGCTCTTGATTTAGGGAATTGAATCTGTGCTCCAGTTCCCCGAATTAAGCCTGAATGCCTTCCACATCCCCCCCCCCAGGCGCTGTACAATCCTCCGGGTTTAGCGCTTCCCCCTTGATTATAATAATAATAATCTGCTACCAAACATAATATAGTAGATTTTGCCAGTGTTAAGTGTAAATTTATTGGCTGTAATCCAAGTCGATATTTTGAGCAGCTCCTCGTTAACAATGGTGTTGAGGGTGGCAGGATTAGGGTGGGAGATGACATAAGTCGTGTTGTCAGCAAAGAGAATGGGTTTCAGGTGTTAGGATATGTTTGGAAGATCATTGATGTAAATGAGGAAGAGCAGGGGTCCAAGGAACTCCAGTATCAAGTGGCTGTACTGATGAGGCTGTGTCTTTAATGGTGACATACTGATACCTATTAGAAAGGTAGGATTTAAAATATGCAAGCGCATGGCCTCTTATACCATAGTGGTCAAGTTTATGGAGTAAGATGCCGTGGTCAATTGTGTCAAATGCTTTTCTTAGGTCAATAAAAATTCCTAGCGGATATTCCTTATTTTCCAATGCTGTGTAAAGCAGGTCTAGCATTTTTATAATTGCATCATTAGTGCTTTTATTTTTCCTGAATCCAAACTGGCAGGGGATGAGTATGTTTTGTGATATAAATAAATATTGTCTCCTGTGCACGAGTTTCTCGAAGATTTTGGATAGCAATGGTAAGTTTGATATTGGCCTATAGTTGTTTACATCTGTAGGGTCACCACGTTTATGTATTGGTGTACCCCTTGCTGTCTTGAGTAGTGTCGGGAAAGTGCTAGTTTCTAGTGACTTGTTAAAAAGTAATGTAATAACATGCAAAAGGACATGGGCCGCTCGCTTGTACAATAATGGTGGGACGTGAGACAGATTCCCCGAGTTATTTTTAAGTGACTTTATGATCGCGGTGACTTCCATGGGCTCAGTTGGTACAAGATAGAAGGAATTTGGGAAATTCCCTTCTAGGTAGTCCCCGGCACGGACATTGGTACATGGGATTTTACTGGCGAGATTAGATCCTATGTTTGAGAAGAAGTCGTTTATCGTGTTAGCTGTATCAGTGGGATGCAGTGGTGTTTCATGAGATTTAGTTAGAACAATATTCTTGTTTTTTTTCAGTTTGTGGGTCCCCAGAATCAGGGAAAGTGTTTTCCAGGTCTTTTTTATATCTCCTCTTGTGTCAGTGAATCTGCTGGAGTAGTACAGTTGTTTGGCTTTCTTTATTAATTTGGTGAGAACTGTTGAATATTCTTTAAGAATATCTTTGTGTATTAAGCCCTGTCTATATTGCTTTTCATATTGGTGTTTCTTATCAATGGATTTCAGAATGCTGCTGGTTAGCCATGGGCAACCAAGCCGTTTATTCGTGATCTGTTTCGTTTTTATAGGGCAATGTTTGTTGTATAGTCTAAGTATTTTGTTAAGAAAAATGTCTGTCCAATCGTCAATAACATTGGCATCAGAGAATTCTGTAGGCCAGTCAACAGTCTCTAGGTCTGCTGTGAAATTCCTCATTGAGGCCTCGTCATGGAGTCTAAATGAAACTTTGTTGTATTCGAGTGATGGCTTACTAATGTTTGTTAAGAGGAAGGTTGGATAGTGGTCAGTAGTGCTGTCTGTGATTATCCTGATTTAAGAGGGGCTAGTATATTGGTCTATATGTGGTCTATTATGGTTGCACTTGTCTCAGTCAGCCTGGTTGGTTTAGTTATTGTTGGTATGAGAAGTGTGTTGTTCATATTGTTGATGAAATCAGTTACAGTCTGATCATCTGGTAGAGCACTCCAGGATGATTTGAATAGACTGATGCAGTGGTCGGAGAAGTGGCAAATGCAGTTTAATATAAACACATGCAAAGTTCTAAATGTTGGAAGGGAAAATAACCATTCCACATATAAACTAAGTATTGTAGATCTTAATATTTCTGATTGCAAAAAGAATTTAGGAGTTCTGGTTAGCAGTAATCTGAAACCAAGACAACAGTGCATATGTAGCATCTTGCCTAGAAAGGGAGTGGGCAATGAATGGATGTCTAGGGCAATTGGTATAAATTGCTGGCTAGACAAGTACTGCAAGGAGCTTCCAATTCCATTCATTTATAACTGGGACCTATTCTTTGGCAAACATGAAATGTATTCAAGGGATGGGGTTCATCTCTCTGGGGATGGAGTGGTTGCATTAGCCAATTCGATTGAGAGGGTAATTGATTACTTGTCTAGAAATTTAAACTTATAGATTATAGAGGTATGGGTGTTTGTGGGAAACAATCAGGCAGCAGTATTAGGGTTAAAAACAGCAGTTATTACCGGGATACCTCAGGGATACGTTTAAAAGACAATATTCAAAATAAAGTTGCTAGTAATGGCAAATCAATTGATCAACAAACAAAGAGAGATAGCAGAGGCCAACGATTGACTAGCTCCCTTAAGGTGTACTATACAAATAGTACGAGTCTAAGAAATAAGATAGATGAACTAAGATTACTTGCAAGCATAGGTAATATAGATATTATTGGTTTCACAGAGACCTGGTTCAACCTGAAAGATAGAGAAATGCTTTCTGAATGCAACATAAACTATTCCACACTGATAGGTCAACAGGAAGGGTGGTGGAGTGTCGATGTATGTCAGAGAAAATTTAAATTATTGTTTTAGACAAGATATAAGATTAGAAACATCGAACACAGAATCTGTTTGGCTACAGTTTCTCGAGGGTCGTGACAAATTAACTTTGGGTGTGATTTATAGGCCCCCAAACCTTGATAGGGAGTGCAGTAAGCTGTTATGGGACAAAATTTATAATGTATTTTAATATGAAAATGTTGTGATAATGGAAGATTTTTAACTTTAGACAAATTGATTGGGACAATATGACAGGAAATCTTGAGTGTAATGACTTTCTTGATACGGTTCAGGATTGCTTTTTAGAACAGGTTGTGACAGAACCAACTAGAGGAAACAATCTGCATGACTTGGTTCTTGCCAACAAAGAGTGACTAATTAATAATCTTGAGGTTAATGATGAGCTTGGGAAAAGTGATCACAAATCACTTAGTTGCAATAGATCATGGAATTACCCAGATAACTGCAAACAAATCTCTGTCCCAGATTTTCGCTTGGCCGACTTCATGGCACTGAAAAATTACCTGGGTGGGTTAAATTGGGATGTCCTGACTATGGGTCAGGTAGGTGATCTTGGTTACCAATATGACGTTTTTCAGAGCATAGTTCTAGCTGCCCAGACAACTTTTGTTCCAAGTAGGGAAATTAGATCTAACAAAAATGATCCCAAACGGATGAACAATATATTAAAACATCCCACTGGTCAAAAGAGAGGCATATATAGGCGTATCAGAAGAGGGGATGGGCAGTTAAGAAATCATTATATTCAATTAAAGAGAGAAATAAAGAAAGGAATAAGAAAAGCAAAAAGGGATTATTAGGCTAAGGTCGCAAGGGATTCAAAGACTAACCCAAAAGGGTTCTTTCAGGTATACAGAAGTAAGATTAGGGACAAGATTTGCCCACTTAAGAGTAACTCTGGTCAGATCACTGACAGTGATAAGGATACGTGTGAAATTCTCAGTACCTACTTCCTCTCAGTTTTCACCCAGGAAAATACTAGATATATTCCTGAAATAATAGATTATGTAGAACAGGATAATAATAAACTATGCACGATTGCGGTAACTAGTGACATGGTCCTCAGACAAATAGAGAAACTAAAACCTAACATATCCGCAGGCCCTGATGAACAGTTTGCAATTGTGTTAAAGGAATGTAAAGAGGAACTTAGCATACCTTTGACTAATCTTTTTATCATATCACTACAAATTGGCATAGTGCCTGATAAGTGGAAAATGGCAAATGTAATTCCTATTTACCAGACAGGTGACAGGTCCTTGGCTTCGAACTATAGACCAATAAGCCTTACCTCCATAGTGAGAAAATTTCTGGAATCAATAATTGCCAAAGCAATTCGTAGCCATCTTGATAGGCACAGATTGATTAATGAATCTCAACACGGTTTTACAAAGGGGCATTCCTGTCTTACGAATTTACTAACTTTTTTCACTAAGGTGTTTGAGGAGGTAGATCATGGTAATGAATATGATATTGTGTATATGAACTTCGGTAAGGCTTTCGATAGAGTTCCACATCAGAGGCTATTGACGAAACTTAAGGCACACGGAATAGGGGGAGAAATTTTTTTCCTGAGTAGAGGCATGGCTGACAAATAGGCAGCAGAGAGTTTGCATGAGGAAAAATCAGAATGGGGACACGTCACAAGTGGTGTTCCTCAGGGGTCAGTGTTGGGCCCATTGTTGCTCACAATTTACATAAACGACATAGATGAGGGAATAAATAGTGACAAAAGCAAATTTGCTGATGACATCAAAATAGGCCGTCCAATTCATTCTAATGAGGACACTAGAGCACTCCAGGATGATTTGAATAGACTGATGCAATGGTCGGAGAAGTGGCAGATGCAGTTTAATACAGACAAATGCAAAGTTCTAAATGTTGGACAGGAAAGTAGCCATGCGACATATAAACTAAATAATGTAGATCTTAATACTACTGATTGAGAAAAGGATTTAGGAGTTCTGGTTAGCAGTAATCTAAAACCAAGACAACAGTGCATTAGTGTTAGCAATAAAGCTAGCAGAATTCTTGGCTTTATATATAGAAGTATAAATAACAGAAGCCCTCAGGTTGTTCTTCAACTCTGTATATCCTTGGTTAGGCCTCATTTAGACTATGCTGCACAGTTCTGGTCACCGTATTACAGAATGGATATAAATGCTCTGGAAAACGTACGGAAAATGACAAAGATGATCCCATGTATCAGAAATCTTCCCTATGAGGATAGACTGAGGGCCCAGAATCTGCATTCTCTCGAAAGGCGTAGAATTAGGGAGGATATGATCGAGGTGTATAAATGGGAAACAGGAATAAATAAAGGGGATGTAAATAGCGTGCTGAAAATTTCCAGCCAAGAGAGGACTTGCAGCAATTGTTTCAAGCTGGAAAAATTCAGATTCAGGAAGGATATAGGAAAGCACTGGTTTGGTAATAGAGTTGTGGATGAGTTGAACAAACTCTCGAGTACAGTTATTGAGTGAATATCAAATGGTATACAATACCGACAGGTTGGTAGATAAGACACATAGGCGAAACGTTTCGAAATAAAGTTGCCTAAATGTTACCTATGTGTCTTATCTACCAACAGTTATTGAGGCTAAAACGTTTTGTAGTTTTAAAAATGGGTTAGATAAATACATGAGTGGGTGTGAGTTGGACCTGACTAGCTTGTGCTGCTGAGTCTGGTGCCGTGCTCCTTCCTTGAGTGGAGGTGACCGGACTGGGTGGGTCATTGGGCTAATCCAGGGGGGGGCGACATCTACCTGCTCTGCATGGGTCAGTAGGCCTGTTGCAGTGTTCCTTCTTTCCTATGTTCTTATGTTCTTAAGCGCTCACAATAAAGCTAACAGAATCCTTGGCTTCTTATCAAGGAGGATAAATAATGGAAGTCCTCAGGTTGTTCTTCAACTCAATGTATCCTTGGTTAGGCCTCATTCAGATTATGCAGCACAAGTCTGGTCACCGTATTACAGAATGAATATAAATGCACTGGAAAATGTGCAAAGGAGGATGCCAAAATTGATCCCATGTATCAGAAATCTTCCCTATGAGGACAGACTATGGGACCTGAATCTGCACTCTCTAGAAAGGCGAGGGATATGATTGAGGTGTATAAATGAAAAAGAGGAATTAATAAAGGAGATGTAAATAGCGTGCTAAGAATGTCTAGCCTAGATAACACTCGCAGTAATGGCTTTAAGTTAGAAAAAATCAGATTCAGGAAGGATATAGGAAAGCACTGGTTTGGTAATAGAGTTGTTGATGTGGAACAAATTCCCGAGCACAGTTATTGAGGCTAAATCGTTGTGTAGATTTAAAAATGGGTTAGATAAATACATGAGCCGGTGTGGGTGGGTGTTAGTTGGATTTGACTAGCTTGTGCTATTAGGTCAAATGCCGTGCTCCTCCCTTAAGTGAATGTGTCTGACCTAGTCAGGTCAGACACATTCTCCTGACCTAGTCAGGTTAAGGCATTGGCTTAATTAATCCGGTGGAAGAATTGGACCTGCCTCGCATGGCCCAGTAGGCTTTCTGCAGTGAAAAGCAGAGACGCCATGAGCGTGGTCTGAGACAACACAATAATTATCAAGGGCCCTAAGATTGTTCAACTGACTCCCGACATACATAAAGGAAATCACCAACAGAACCCTGGTTGTCTTCAAGAGGTAGCTGGACAGACGAGAGATAGAGATGAGATTAGATTTTCTTCAGAATTTTTAACCCCGCAGGGTCAGCCACCCAGGATAACCCGTGAAAGTCAGTGCGTCATCTAGGACTGTCTAAGTTATGTCCATTGGGGTCCTCAATCTTGTCCCCCAGGATGCGACTCACACCAGTCAACTAACACCCAGGTACCCAACAGATGTCAGGAAACACGTCGAAATGTTTCCACCCGCCGGGAATTGAACCTGGGCCCTCCGTGTGTGAAGCGGGAGCTTTAGCCACCAGACCACCGGACACCTAAACACAGTATCTGACCAGCAGGGCTGTAGTTTCTCCGTCAGTTTGCGTGCGATTAGTAGTAACAGCCTGGTTAATTAGGCCCTGATCCACTGCAAGGTCTGGTCATAGACCAGGCCGCGGGGGCGTTGACCCCTCGAAATACCCTCCAGGTATTTCCCAATATATTTCTTGAGACAGTATCTACAGAGGATTGTATTCGTTCACGTTTCTTTTTAGACCAACAAGAAGTTATAAGTAACAGGAGTCCAAAAGTTATTTTACTACTATATATATCACAAGTAAGACTCAGTCACATGTGCAGCATCTGGGCATCTATATTTATACACTCTTCTCCATCCAGTGGCTTTATCATTACAATATAAGGACATGATGCGAAAAAAATAGAACAATATACAAAAGATGAAATAATCAGTCCTTCCTTGAGTTGGCGAAGAGCACCGAGGTCATGAAGACTCTGAAGCACAGGCTGTAGGATTCCCACGTAAATACAGGCGTCATATGAGGAATGTACAATAGACGAAGTCATTGTTACTGTTAGGCGGGATTCCTCAATGGAAGTAGGTCATACCCAAGGGATGGACAAGGAGTTAGCAAGAAGGTAGTGGAGATGTCTTCTGAATCAAGATTCCATGATGTTACAGTGACAAAACAGTGTCAGACATTGCACCATCATGGAATCTTGTTACACAAGACATCTCCACAACCTTCTTACTTAGTCTTGGCCCATCCCTTGGGTATGACCTACTTCCACTGTAGAATCCCGCCTTCCATTGACAGCACCTTCGTTTGCTGCACGTCCCTCATCTGACGCCAGTATATAAGCCACAATCTTACTGCCTGTGTTTCATATTCTTCAAGACTTGGGTGATCTTCATCAGTACCTGGGTTAAGGTAGTGATTACCTCATCGTTAGTAAATTATTTTACATTATGTCCTCAACTGCACTAATAAAGCTGAAAGGCGAAACGTATACAAATAAAGATTCCCTAATGTTGTACATGTGCCTATTCATTTTGTCGCTAGCATATACAATTTATGTACAACATGAAAGATTCGCTTAAATTATGCTGCACAGTTTTGGATTCCTTATTACAGAATGAATGTTAATGTACTGTAGAACATTCAGAGAATGATGGAAATTTAATCCACACTATAAGGAATCTCTCGTACGAGGATCGACTGAGGGCCTTGAACCCTCACTCTCTGGAGAGACGTAGAATGAGGGGAGATAGGTAGATATCATTTAGGTATGTAAGTGAAAGATGGGCATAAACAAAGGTGATATACGTTGGTTAAAAAAAAAAACACGTAAACAAACTCTAGGACATATTTATTAGAAAATGTCGTAGTGTTTGCTTATGTGTTTTTCTGAATCAAGTTGTCTGTATTTTTTACCAAGGTTTATACCAAAAGTGATATATATAGTGCTGATAACATAAGAACTTAAGAAAGGAGGAACACTTCAGAAGGCCTACTGGCCCATATAAGGCATATCCTTATCAAAACCACCCCTTCCCAAAGCTACTCAAGAATTTATTCCCGTACCCACGACACCAATCAAACCCAATCCCTCCCACTCATATATCTTTCCAGTCCCTTAGTAAAGTTACCTAGGGTCCAAGCCTCGATTACATTACTCGAAAGATTGCTCCACTCATTGACCACTCTGTTTGAAAACAGTACTTACCTATGTCCTTTCTAACTTTAAATTTATCCAACTTAAACCCGTTTTTGGCATTTGTTTATGCCCATCATCCGATTATACACTTCGATGATATCTCCTCTCATTGTACATATCTCTAAGTCTATCTTCATACAGGAGATTCCTTATACGGTGAATCGTTTTAGTCATCCTTTTCTGTATGTTCTCCAATGAATTTATATCCATTCTGTAGTAAGGAGACCAAAACTGAGCGGCATAATCCAAATGAGGCCTTACTGGTGATGTATAGAGCCATTATTGCGTACACTTAGTCACTGTTGTCTTGGCTTTAGGTTTCTGCTTACCATGACTCCCAAGTCTTTTTCACATTCTCTATGATCAAGCTTTACTTCACCTAGTTTATAACTTCGAGGGTTATTTTCATTGTCCATGTTAAACTTCATCTGCCACTTTTCAGACCAAGACATTAATTTGTCCAAATCCTCCTGGAGTTCATCGGTATCCTCCTCAGAATCAACCATTCGGCCAATTTTTACAAGTGGCATGAGCACATCTGGACCAACACCATATCCCCTTTAAAATTAGGCATAATCACAGATAATACGACAGATCACTACCCTACCTTCCTCACCACAAATCTTGGCAAATTACCCAAAGACACTACTAAAGTCACTTTCAGACTTTACAATGAGGCAGCAATTAATAACTTCACAGCAGCAGTGACAAACATTGACTGGCACATTGAGCTAGAAATCTATACAGATATTGACGAATGTATTAATAATTTTCTAAAAAAGACCCAAAACAAGCACTGCCCCCAAAAAACTAAACAGATGACAGCTAAGAGACTGAACAGTCCCTGGCTAACACTCAGCATCCTCAAATCCATGAGGGAAAAGTTCAATAGATAGGAGTAGCAAGGGAGTATATAGTAACAATAGTTTCATTGCCGGCTACTTGTTAAGGTAGGGTAAGTCAAGCTCCCGCTATTCCCGCCTTTTTTCCCCCACCCCGAAAGTGATAGTTTGACTGCCGGCTGCTTGTTAAGGTAGGGTCAGTCTAGCCCCTGCTATCCCTTCCCCTCCTTCTTCCCCCCCCCCCCCGAAAGGTGACGTGTGGGGCTCCGGTCCAAACAGTAATCACTAGACTCACAGCTCCCAGCACTACTCTTGGATGACAGAGAGGGTCACCTGCCAATCAACGAGCAGAACTGATGGAGATGGACTAACGTCCTGAGACTTCCCCTTTTTGGATTTAATTACCTGTGCACCTGTATGAAGTAGCAGGATATAACCCCTCATCATTGCAGTGGAAAAAACCTGTTTTCCTATCATCTGGACTGAGTATTCACCTGGAGTATTCACGGATAGACTCTGTGAAGAACGAGCCGGTGGGTTGTCATCAACACCTGCGACCCCCCCCCCCATCATCGGCAACGGCTACGATTTCAACAACAAGCAGTGTCACCAACACCAGACACCCAAGTTTTATATTAGCGTTGAATTCAGTTATCATTTATATTTTTCATTTTTCATTTTCTTTAATGTAGGATTAATACTTCATATTTAAGTGTTTTATATTTTATATTTTCTAAATAATAAAGCGTTTATGTTTGTCAGTTTTTATTCTTTTTCTATACATTAATTTTCCTGAGGAGGAGCCAGCCTTAGTAATACTGACTGAAGTTGTTACAGGGCTGAGTAAGCCTTCACAAGCACCTATACGAAAAACAGTACAGAATGGGTCACATAACCAGAGACCAAACAAAACGTTACTCGTCAATCCTAACCAGCCTGATAAGAAGGGCTAAAAAACTGTATTATGAGAACAGATTATCCAACTTACGAGGTGATATAAAAAAGACCTGGAAAACCCTATCAGAAATTCTAGGAACAAAAAAGATATCACGAAATAGCGAAATTGAATTAACAAAACCAGATGAACCCCAACTCCCACCAACTGAAACAGCAAACACAGGAAAAAACCTTGCCAATAAAATCCCAAGCTCAGATACCCCACCCAATAACTACCTCACTGGCAACTACCCGAACACACTGTTCCTAGCTCTGGCTAACCCTACTGAAGTCTCCCTTATTATCAACACACTAAAAAACAAGACAGGAGATTTAAATACCTTACCACCCTTTATATACAAAAAAGCGTCACAAGCACTACCAGTCATTGCAACAATCTTTAACAAATCCATAGAATCCTCTACCTTCCCTACAGTTCTCAAAATAGCAAGGGTCACCCCGATCCATAAAGGAGACCAAACAGACTTGAATAACTATAGGCCAATATCCAACTTACACCCTCTCTCTAAAATCTTCGAAAAATTAATTCATAAACGAATCTATTCCTACCTCATCTCCCACAACATACTCAGCCCCTGTTAATTTGGGTTCAGGCCTAATAAAAATACTAATGATGCTATTATACACATGCTAGAACACACATACACTCCAATAGAGAAAAAAGAAGCCCCACGTGGCCTGGTGGTTAAAGCTCCCGCTTCACACACGGAGGGCCCGGGTTCGATTCCCGGCGGGTGGAAACATTTCGACATGTTTCCTTACACCTGTTGTCCTGCTCACCTAGCAGCAAATAGGTACCTGGGTGTTAGTCGACTGGTCTGGGTCGCATCCTGAGGGACAAGATTAAGAACCCAAATGGAAATAAGTTAGACAGTCCTCGATGACGCACTGACTTTCTTGGGTTATCCTGGGTGGCTAACCCTCCGGGGTTAAAAATCCGAACGAAATCTCTCTTCATAGACTTATGTAAAGCTTTTGATACAGTTGACCATGACTTGCTCCATATAAAATTGTCGCACTATAAGAGGGCACTCCCTCAACTACCTAACGTCTTACCTCAGCAACAGAAGCCAATATGTGCACACAAACGGGGCAAACTCTTCAGCACAGCCAATTACAGTTGGTGTCCCACAGGGAAGTGTCCTAGGCCCTCTTCTCTTTCTCATATACATAAATGACCTACCAAATGCATCGCAACTACTCAAACCCACACTATTTGCAGATGACACTACATACGTCTTCTCTCACCCGAGCCCAGTCACGCTAGCCAATACTGTAAATACCGAATTACAGAAAATATCTACCTGGATGAATACTAACAAACTTACCCTAAACATTGACAAAACCTACTTCATTCAGTTTGGTAACAGAGCTACAGACGTCCCTCTTAACATAATGATAAACGGATCACCTATCACAAAATTCACAGAGGGAAAGTTCTTAGGAATCCACCTTGATAACAGACTCAAATTTCAAACACATATACAACAAATTTCTAAAAAAAATTCCAAGACCGTAGGCATACTATTGAAGATACGGTACTATGTTCCACAGTCAGCCCTCCTGGCCCTATATCACTCACTTATTTACCCCTATCTCACCTATGGAATTTGTGCATGGGACTCAACAACAATAAACCATCTCAGACCATTAATTACCCAACAAAAGGCTGCAGCCAGAATGATGACAAATTCCCACTACAGGCAGCACACTCCACCAATATTCAAAACTCTAAACCAACTCACAGTACAAAACATCAATACTTATTATTGTACCTACTACATTCATAGAACACTTAACTCTGATATAAACCCTCCCCTCAAACGTCTCCTTACCAACCTCAACAGAACACATGACCATAACACATGGCACAGATCACTCTTTGATGTTCCTCGAGTCCATCTCAAGCTATGCAAAAACTCAATGCACATAAAAGGCCCTAAAATATGGAATTCATTACCTGTGAATATAAAAGAAACACTGTTTATAAATTCAAGTCTCTTCTCAAAAATCACTTACTCACCCACAACTAAATAAATACTGAATAATTGTATCTCATAAATTGTATCTTGTAAATGTTTCTCATTATTGTATCTCATAAATGTCTAACCTGTGACCCAATCAAACTTTATTTTTATTACATTACCTAACAGAATACTCCATTCTACTGATCACACAGCAACACAGTAAATGACCATATGACCTGTCTTTGTAATACTCATTTGTGCTAAATTGTTATCTGTTTACAACAATGTTTTTACCACTGAATATATCATTGCTTAGTTAATCTTAAGTTAATTTTAAGCCTGCCCATAATGCTCTGCATACAAGGGGCTTTGACATGTTGCACTGTAAAAACTGTATTCCTTTGTACTTCACTGTATCATGTTCAAATAAATAAATAAATAAATAAATAAATAAAATTTGCTCATGTCACGTGTAATTTCATCATCAAGGTTTATTAATGTAAATTATGAACAACAATGGGCCTAAAACTGATCCTCGTGGAACGCCACTAGTCACCAGTCCCCATTCAGATTTGGCCCCATTAATGGAAACCGACTGCTTTCTATTGGTAAGCTATGCCTCTGTCCATGCTAGAACCTTACCTCCTATATCATGAGCTGCCACTTTTCTTAAGTCTTTTGTGAGGTGCTCTATCAAAGACTTTACTCAAATCCAAGTAAACAAAATCAAATTTTTTTAAGACTATCTACTGCCTCAAATGTTTTATTGAAGAAAGTCAGTAAATTTGTCAGGATGGAACGACCTCTCGTGAATCCATGCTGAGATATATTAATCAAATTATGATCTTCAAGGAGACTTCTGATATCAGCTACAACTGATTGTAATAATTTACCTATTATAGACGTCAGGCTTATTGGGTTGTAATTTGATTGAATGGACTTATTCCTGATTAAAACCATTAAACACGCCCGTTAATGGCTGACTAAGTTTCAGCTTGCACTCCTTAAGCACTCTTAAAAATAATTCATCAGGGCCCGGGGACTTACTTTGCTTCATTTTATCTACCTGTTTGATAACCATGTCCCTCGTGACACTAATTTTCCTTAATTTGTTCTCTTCAGGAACTGAATGATTGTCAGTTTCTGGGATATCATTTATGTCTTCCTGTGTAAAAACTGACAAGAAATAACCATTAAATATAGAATCATAAACGCATATCCCTTCGTCATAGCGAGTATGATCATCGTCAATGCAATCATTAGCTAGATTACCCCAATCGAAATTAGACAGGTGTTCCCTAAGTTCATTATAATCAGCAGAACGAAAATCGGGGACTTTTACCGAATTATCCATATTTTCGTACTCTCAGGTAATGTTCAAGGTTATAGATTTGTGATCGCTTGCGCTAAGTTCTTTAGCGATCTCCAGATTATTTATGAGGGTTTCTTTATTTAACAAGACTAGGTCAAGCAAATTATTACCTCTGGTAGGTTCAGTTATATATTGATTCAGAAAGCAGTCCTGAACTACTTCCAGAAAGTCACTGGACTCCAGATTAGTAGTTAAAGTTAAAATCCCCCACTATCACTACGTTATCATGTCTAGGAGCACTAACAATTCCGTCCCAAAGAAGTCTCCTTCAATTGTTTTCTAAGCCAGGAGGACGATATATCACACCCATAATAAGTTTTTCTTGATTTTCTAGAAATTCTACCCACACAGATTCTGTTACTAATCCTTCTATTGTTATACCTGTTTTTATGCAACAATTTATATTTTCTCCTCCACACAATGCAACTCCATCCCTTTTCCTGTTATATCTTTCTATATGGAACTACTTAGACCCTTGAATATGACACTCAGCAATCATACCTCAACTCTTTAAATTATACCATGTTTCAGTAATTGCAATGACATCAAAGTTCCCAGCACATGCTATCAAATGTAATTCATTAATTTTATTTCTGGCACTTCGACTATTAGCATATATACATTAATATGTTTTATCTTCTGCACCTTTTTCCTATTCACCTTCGGAGTTACACAGTTTTTGTTATTATCATTACCCAGTGTTACTTGATGACTGTTATTATTAAGATTCGTAATATCAAAGCCTAAGTCAATATTTCCACACTCATTGTTTTCCATTTCTAAACCCATACCTCTAAATAATCCTAGTTTAAAGCCTTAAAAACACCCTCAACTGACCTAGCAAGAAAACCCACACCTGCCCAGAAAAAGTGAACCCCACACCTGCCCAGAATAAGTGAACCCCACACCTGCCCAGAATAAATGAACCCCACCCATGGCATACATGTCATTTCTACCGTAGAATGGTACTGCATTATCCATACAGTGTTTGTCCAGCCAACAATTAATACCAATTGCTCTGGACACCCATTTATTTCCAACACCCCTCTTGACAAAATACCACATAAAACAGGGCGCTCCCCCTTCTTCGTAATTATGTCTATTGCTGTCCTATACCTTCTACCTAAATCCTCGTTTCTATGCTTGTCTACATCATTGCCTCTAGTTAATGATATCCTCCATCCCAGCTGCAGAAAAGCAAACCCTCTGTCCCCTACTCCTATCCTTCAAGCAGAAGGTCCTATCTATGTGCCTAATCTGACTGTCTCCAACAAGCGTTCCCAGTAATCACCTCACATTCGCCGGGTAGCACAGAGAATGGGTTTGATGTTTCCACAGTAGACTCCTGGTTCTTCGTCGTTTCTAACTCTCCATCAGTTCTCTTGATCCTCAGCTTCGTTCCATGATGTCCGGCAACTGTCCAGGATACTTCATTGACTTGAGGATTCACAACAGGAGCATTACAACAAATCCTCTTGTTTTCCTCCATCAACTGCCCTTTCTCGAGCTTAGCCACCTTAAGATACTCCTTATGCTGCTGGTAAAGTTGTTCACTGGAGGACATCTTGGTTCAGATTTACAGACAGTACACTAGACACGTCGTCACATCAAGTAATAGCAAGAAATAACGGATTTAAATTAAATAAATTTAGATATAGAAAGGACGTAAGTACTGGTTGTTGATGCGTGGAACACAATTCCAAGTAGAGTAATAGAAACTAAAACCTTGGGTAGCTTTATAAAGAGATTAGACAAATATATGAGTGAGAAGGGATATGTTTAATTAGTACCTGAGGTATTATTGGGTGGCTTTGGGAAAAGGTTGGACAAAATGTGGTAGAGAACAGTTGATTTTCAGAAGCACCTGCCTTATTTGGGTCAGTAGGCCTGCTGCAGTGTTCCTCTATTCTTATGTTTTTAAGACGTCAGTGAATTATTAGCCAAGAGAGATGGTTGGCAGCACTGAATTAGTAGACAGAAGGGACTCAGGGAGTTGAAGAGGATGTGAGAGTAGAGCTTGCTGATAAAAAATGCTTAACATTTAAATGCTGCATGAACAGTTCCATGTTGCTGCTAAACTTTCAAACTATTTCCCTGATAGGGACCTCGACACATCTAGAAGCGATACCCTAAAACAGGATGGTGGACCAACAACGATGCATTATCATCAGGTTAACAGCGTACTGCTGTGTAAAACACAACAGTGACACATGAGAGAATATTTCACGACTCTCAAGAAGTAACAGATCTGCGTCGACCTCAGCCCACGACCCACTCATACCCTTCACCCAGTAAACCACAACCATCCACTTCAACCCACGAAACAGCAATCTACTTCAACCTATGAACCCCAACCATCCACTACAGCCCATGAAACCCAGGTCTCTACTTCACCCTTCTCATCTAACTGAAGACACTCGTGGCAAAACTTTTCCTTTAATAAATGTCCTGAATGTACACAAGTGTCTTCTTCCACATCTCATCCGACGCCCAGTAGGACAACACTACTCTCCACTGACGTCAAGCTTCATGAAGCAACAACAACCAGAATTTAAGGAAAGTGTATTAACATTGATTCAGTTTCTTAGGTTATGTTAGGTTTAATCATCTGGTATTATACTATATCAAATGCTTTAATGCGCCCATAACATTTACTTGCCTTTTAAGATCATAGTATAATTCCAGGTTTATTAATGTATGTGAATTGAGTAGAAACAAAAAATGTTGTTTGACTTTTCCAGAGGAGAAATAGAACGTAACCCAATATTTCCACAATTATTTCACTCAAAATATCACATTTTCAAGTATAGCGCTGTTCTTCTGGAGCATATCTCGCCCGAAATGTGGTTTCTAATCTATTTCTAATAGCAAGTCTCTTTTCAGCTGTCTGCGTCAGAATCCCGAGATGCATTTTCATGAGTTTAGATGGAATCCTATATCAAATGCAGCGTTCTCACTAATAAGTCTAGTAAGTATCAGGTAGTGCAAATTTTAATCCCTAAAAAACACACGGTGAGTGTATTATCCTGGCTTGTTTTTCAACAGAGGATCAACTCCAGGTAACAGCGAACAGTCAGTTTTAATTAAACCTATTGAGTGTACCTTGCAACAAATGATTGGAATACCTGGCCCATGTTGCAATGGACCCTCTTTGAGAGTTTGATTACATATGTAATATTCAACCTATATTTGAACTAGTATTTCATATTTATTAATATTTTTTGGTGATTTATTAGATAAAGTGATGATGGAGGGAGAGCAGTTTGAGGGAAGTTGACGATAATATTGAAGATGAAGCTAAGACAGAGAGAGAAAGAGTTTTTTTTTATATTTCCCGCATCAAAAAATGTTTTGTTTATCCTTGTATTAAGTATCTCTAGTATTTTTTTTAAGATACCCATGTGTTGCACATGTGTTTAATTTATCAACTTGTCGGTTCTCTGAACCATTCACTTACATTCAGGTCACTGTAACATGTTATCTGAAGCTTACATTCAGTAACATGTTACCTACAGGTTCCAATTTGCATGTTATCTAAAGGTCTTGCTTTGCAGCATGTAATGATCGAACTCTTATGCACGTTATCTCTAGGTAGCACCTTGCAACATGTCACTAGGTAACACCTTGCAACATATTATCTGTAGGTAACACCTTGCAACATGTTATCTCTAGGTAACACCTTGCAACATATTATCTGTAGGTAACACCTTGCAACATGTTATCTCTAGGCAACACATTGCAACATATTATCTGTAGGTAACACCTTGCAACATGTTATCTCTAGGTAACACCTTGCAACATGTTATCTCTAGGTAACACCTTGCAACATATTATCTCTAGGTAACACCTTGCAACATATTATCTCTAGGTAACACCTTGCAACATGTTATCTCTAGGTAACACCTTGCAACATATTATCTCTAGGTAACACCTTGCAACATATTATCTCTAGGTAACACCTTGCAACATATTATCTCTAGGTAACACCTTACATGTCACTAGGTAACACCTTGCAACATGTTATCTCTAGGTAACACCTTGCAACACGTTATCTCTAGGTAACACCTTGCAACATATTATCTCTAGGTAACACCTTGCAACATATTATCTCTAGGTAACACCTTGCAACACGTTATCTCTAGGTAACACCTTACAACATATTATCTCTAGGTAACACCTTGCAACATATTATCTCTAGGTAACACCTTGCAACATATTATCTCTAGGTAACACCTTGCAACATATTATCTCTAGGTAACACCTTGCAACACGTTATCTCTAGGTAACACCTTGCAACATATTATCTCTAGGTAACACCTTACAACATATTATCTCTAGGTAACACCTTGCAACATATTATCTCTAGGTAACACCTTACAACATATTATCTCTAGGTAACACCTTGCAACACGTTATCTCTAGGTAACACCTTGCAACATGTTATCTCTAGGTAACACCTTGCAACACGTTATCTCTAGGTAACGCCTTACAACATATTATCTCTAGGTAACACCTTGCAACATGTTATCTCTAGGTAACACCTTGCAACATGTTATCTCTAGGTAACACCTTGCAACACGTTATCTCTAGGTAACACCTTGCAACATATTATCTCTAGGTAACACCTTGCAACATATTATCTCTAGGTAACACCTTGCAACACGTTATCTCTAGGTAACACCTTACAACATATTATCTCTAGGTAACACCTTGCAACATATTATCTCTAGGTAACACCTTGCAACATATTATCTCTAGGTAACACCTTGCAACACGTTATCTCTAGGTAACACCTTACAACATATTATCTCTAGGTAACACCTTGCAACATATTATCTCTAGGTAACACCTTGCAACATATTATCTCTAGGTAACACCTTGCAACATGTTATCTCTAGGTAACACCTTGCAACATATTATCTCTAAGTAACATCAAGCAACATGTTATCTCTAGGTAACACCTTACAACATATTATCTCTAGGTAACACCTTACAACATATTATCTCTAGGTAACACCTTGCAACATATTATCTCTAGGTAACACCTTGCAACATATTATCTCTAGGTAACACCTTGCAACATATCTCTAGGTAACACCTTACAACATATTATCTCTAGGTAACACCTTGCAACATGTTGTCACGAGGTAACACCTTGCAACATAGTATCTCTAGGTAACACCTTACAACATATTATCTCTAGGTAACACCTTGCAACATATTATCTCTAGGTAACACCTTGCAACATATTATCTCTAAGTAACATCAAGCAACATGTTATCTCTAGGTAACACCTTACAACATATTATCTCTAGGTAACACCTTGCAACATGTTGTCACTAGGTAACACCTTGCAACATATAATCTCTAAGTAACATCAAGCAACATGTTATCTCTAGGTAACACCTTACAACATGTTATCTCTAGGTAACACCTTGCAACATAGTATCTCTAGGTAACACCTTGCAACATGTTATCTCTAGGTAACACCAAGCAACATGTTATCTCTAGGTAACACCTTGCAACATAGTATCTCTAGGTAACACCTTGCAACATGTTATCTCTAGGTAACACCTTGCAACATAGTATCTCTAGGTAACACCTTGCAACATAGTATCTCTAGGTAACACCTTGCAACATAGTATCTCTAGGTAACACCTTGCAACATAGTATCTCTAGGTAACACCTTGCAACATAGTATCTCTAGGTAACACCTTGCAACATAGTATCTCTAGGTAACACCTTGCAACATGTTATCTCTGATGACATTCTTCAGACTGGTGTCTGTGGTATGATAGGCTAAAACAAAACTATAAACGAAAAAAATCAGAATTAATATTTTTTAACTAAGATTTAAAATCAGATTAAACTTTCAGTAAAGAAAATTATGCTTTGAAAAGCCGTGCTGAAAATAATGTGTTTCCATTAAAATATTTGGTTTGAAATAAAACTCCAGTGATTGTTAAAACAAATGATTGTAACCAAAAAAATAGTAATTTTAATCTGGGGTCTGAAGTAAAACATTAATTTTCCTAGCAAAATTTCTATTAAATCACTAATTTTTAAGACATAAATAGTATTTGTAACGAAACATTAATGTTTGTAAAGTAACACAAGTGCAGCAGTTAAGCAGTGTTTGATACACTTTTTTATATAATTTTTGTAGTAAATTATCAGTATTTGTAACAAAACAAATTTCATCAATAAACCTACTGGACGGTTTAGAGTTAATTTGCTTTAAACTTACACTTACAAGTTACAACACTGAGGCAGGAACAAGTTACAACACTGAGGCAGGAACAAGTTACAACACTGAGGCAGGAACAAGTTACAACACTGAGGCAGGAACAAGTTACAACACTGAGGCAGGAACAAGTTACAACACTAAGGCAGTAACAAGTTACAACACTGAGGCAGGAACAAGTTACAACACTAAGGCAGGAACAAGTTACAACACTGAGGCAGGAACAAGTTACAACACTGAGGCAGGAACAAGTTACAACACTGAGGCAGGAACAAGTTACAACACTGAGGCAGGAACAAGTTACAACACTGAAGCAGGAACAAGATACAACACTGAGGCAGGAACAAGTTACAACACTGAGGCAGGAACAAGTTACAACACTGAGGCAGGAACAAGTTACAACACTGAGGCAGGAACAAGTTACAACACTGAGGCAGGAACAAGTTACAACACTGAGGCAGGAACAAGTTACAACACTGAGGCAGGAACAAGTTACAACACTGAGGCAGGAACAAGTTACAACACTGAGGCAGGAACAAGTTACAACACTGATGCAGGAACAAGTTACAACACTGAGGTAGGAACAAGTTACAACACTGATGCAGGAACAAGTTACAACATTGAAGCAGGAACAAGTTACAACACTGATGCAGGAACAAGTTACAACACTGAGGTAGGAACAAGTTACAACACTGAAGCAGGAACAAGATACAACACTGAGGCAGGAACAAGTTACAACACTGAGGCAGGAACAAGTTACAACACTGAAGCAGGAACAAGTTACAACACTGAGGCAGGAACAAGTTACAACACTGAAGCAGGAACAAGTTACAACACTGAGGTAGGAACAAGTTACAACACTGAAGCAGGAACAAGATACAACACTGAGGCAGGAACAAGTTACAACACTGAGGCAGGAACAAGTTACAACACTGAGGCAGGAACAAGTTACAACACTGAGGTAGGAACAAGTTACAACACTGAGGCAGGAACAAGTTACAACACTGAGGCAGGAACAAGTTACAACACTGAGGCAGGAACAAGTTACAACACTGAGGCAGGAACAAGTTACAACACTGAAGCAGGAACAAGTTACAACACTGAGGCAGGAACAAGTTACAACACTGAGGCAGGAACAAGTTACAACACTGAGGCAGGAACAAGTTACAACACTGAGGCAGGAACAAGTTACAACACTGAGGCAGGAACAAGTTACAACACTGAGGCAGGAACAAGTTACAACACTGAAGCAGGAACAAGTTACAACACTGACGAGAGGAACAAGATACAACACTGAGGCAGGAACAAGTTACAACACTGATGCAGGAACAAGTTACAACATTGAAGCAGGAACAAGTTACAAAACTGAGGCAGGAACAAGTTACAACAATGAAGCACAAACAAGTTACAACACTGAGGCAGGAACAAGTTACAACACTGAGGCAGGAACAAGTTACAACAATGAAGCACGAACAAGTTACAACACTGAGGCAGGAACAAGTCACAACACTGAGGCAGGAACAAGTAACAACACTGAGGCAGGAACAAATTACAACACCGAGGCAGGAACAAGTTACAACACTGACGAGAGGAACAAGATACAACACTGAGGCAGGAAGAAGTTACAACACTGAGGCAGGAACAAGTTACAACACTGAGGCAGGAACAAGTTACAACATTGACGAAGGAACAACTTACAACACTGAGGCAGGAAAAAGTTACAACACTAAGGCAGGAGCAAGTTAAAACACTGAGGCAGGAACAAGTTATCACACTGAGGCAGGAACAAGTTACAACAAAGAAGCAGTAAAAAGTTACAACACTGAGGCAGGAAAACGTGACAACACTGAGGCAGGAACAAGTTACAACACTGAGGCAGTAACAAGTTACAACACTGATGCAGGAACAAGTTACAACACTGAGAAAGGAACAAGTTACAACACTGAGGCAGGAACAAGTTACAACACTGAGGCATGAATAAGTTACAACACTGAGAAAGGAACAAGTTACAAAACTGAGACAGGAACAAGTTACAGCACTGAGGCAGGAACAAGTTACAACACTGAGGCAGGAACAAGTTACAACACTGAGGCAGGAACAAATTACAACACTGAGAAAGGAACAAGTTACAACACTGATTAAGGAACAAGTCACAACACTGATGCAGGAACAAGTTACAACACTGAGACAGGAACAAGTTACAAAACTGAGACAGGAACAAGTTACAACACTGAGGCAGGAAAAAGTTACAACACTAAGGCAGGAGAAAGTTACAACACTCAGGCAGGAACAAGTTACAACACTGAGGCAGGAACAAGTTACAACAATAAAGCAGGAACAAGTTACAACAATGAAGCAGGAACAAGTTACAACACTGAGGCAGGAACAAGTTACAACACTGAGACAGGAACAAGTTACAACAATGAAGCAGGAACAAGTTACAACACTGAAGCAGGAACAAGTTACAACACTGAGACAGGAACAAGTTACAACACTGAGGCAGGAACAAGTTACAACACTTAGACAAGAAGAAGTTACAACACTGAGGCAGGAACAAGTTACAACACTGAGGCAGGAACAAGTTACCACACTGAGGAAGGAACAAGTCACAACATCGAGACAAGAACAAGTTACAACAATGAAGCAGGAAGAAGTTACAACACTGAGACAGGAACAAGTTACAACACTGATGCAGGAACAAGTTACAACATTGAAGCAGGAACAAGTTACAACACTGAGGCAGGAACAAGTTACAACAATGAAGCACAAACAAGTTACAACACTGAGGCAGGAACAAGTTACAACACTGAGGCAGGAACAAGTTACAACAATGAAGCACGAACAAGTTACAACACTGAGGCAGGAAGAAGTTACAACACTGAGACAGGAACAAGTTACAACACTGAGACAGGAACAAGTTACAACACTGAGACAGGAACAAGTTACAACACTGAAGCAGGAACAAACTACAACAATGAGACAGGAACAAGCTACAACACTGAAGCCGAAAAAAGTTACAACACTGAAGGAGGAACAACTTACAACACTGAGGCAGGAACAAGTTACAACACTGAAGCAGGAACAAGTTACAACTCTGAAGAAGGAACAACTTACAACACTGAAGCAGGAACAAGCTACAACACTGAAGGAGGAACAACTTACAACACTGAAGCAGGAACAAGCTACAACACTGAAGCAGGAACAAGTTACAACACAGAGGCAGGAACAAGTTGCAGCACTGACGCAGGAACAAGTTACAACAATGAAGCAGGAACAAGTTGCAACACTTAGGCAGGAACAAGTTACAACACTGAAGCAGGAGCAAGTTACAACACTGAGGCAAGAACAAGCTACAACACTGAGACAGATACTAGTTACATTACCGAGGCAGGACCAAGTTACAACAATGAAGCACTAACAAGTTACAACACTGAAGCAGGAACAAGTTACAACACTGAGGCAGCAACAAGTTACAACACTGAAGCAGGAACTAGCTACAACACTTAGACAGGAACAAGTTACAACACTGAGGAAGGAACAAGTTACAACACTGACGCAGGAACAAGTTGCAACACTGACTCAGGAACAAGTTACAATTCTGAGGCAGGAACAAGTTACAACACTGAAGGAGGAATAAGTTACAACACTGAGGCAGGAACACGTTGCAACACTGACGCAGGAACAAGTTACAATAATGAAGCATTAACAACCTATAACACTGAGGCAGGAACAAGTTACAACACTGAGGCAGGAACAAGTTACAAAACTGAGGCAGGAACAAGTTACAACACTGAGGCAGGAACATGTTACAACACTGAAGCAGGAATAACCTACAACACTGAGGCAGGAACAACTTACAACAATGAAGGAGGAACACGTTGCAACACTGACGCAGGAACAAGTTACAACACTGAGGCAGGAACAAGTTACAACAATGAAGCAGGAACAAGTTACAACACTGAGGCAGGAACAAGTTACAACACTGAGGCAGGAACAAGTTACAACACTGAGGCAGGAACAAGTTACAACACTGAGACAGGAACAAGTTACAACAATGAAGCAGGAACAAGTTACAACACTGAGGCAGGAACAAGTTACAACACTTAGGCAGAAACAAGTTACAACACTGAAGCAGGAACTAGTTCCAACAATGAAGCAGGAACAATTAAAACACTGAGGCAGGAACAAGTTACAACACTTAGGCAGAAACAAGTTACAACACTGAAGCAGGAACTAGTTCCAACAATGAAGCAGGAACAATTAAAACACTGAGGCAGGAACAAGTTACAACACTGAGGCAGGAACAATTAAAACACTGAGGCAGGAACAAGTTACAACACTGAGGCAGGAACAATTAAAACACTGAGGCAGGAACAAGTTACAACACTGAGGCAGGAGCAAGTTGCAACACTGAGGCAGGAACAAGTTACAACTCTGAGACAGGAACAAATTATAACACAGAAGCAGGAACAAGTTACAACACTGAAGCAGGAACAAGTTACAACAATGAAGCAAGAATAAGTTACAACACTGAGACAGGAACAAGTTACAACACTTAGGCAGAAACAAGTTACAACACTGAAGCAGGAACTAGTTCCAACAATGAAGTAGGAACAAGTTACAACAATGAAGCAGGAACAAGTTACAACACTGAGACAGGAACAAGTTACAACACTTAGGCAGAAACAAGTTACAACACTGAAGCAGGAACTAGTTCCAACAATGAAGCAGGAACAAGTTACAACACTGAAGCAGGAATAAGTTACAACACTGAAGCAGGAACAAGTTACAACACTGAGACAAGAACAAGTTACAACACTTAGTCAGAAACAAGTTACAACACTGAAGCAGGAACAAGTTACAACAATGAGGCAGGAACAAGTTACAACAATGAGGCAGGAACAAGTTACAAAAATGAAGCAGGAACAAGTTACAACACTGAGGTAGAACAAGTTACAACACTGAGGCAGGAACAAGTTACAACACTGAGGTAGAACAAGTTACAACACTGAGGCAGGAACAAGTTACAACAATGAAGCAGGAACAAGTTACAACACTGAGGTAGAACAAGTTACAACACTGAGGCAGGAACAAGTTACAACACTTAGTCAGAAACACGTTACAACACTGAAGCAAGAACAAGTTACAACACTGAAGCAGGAACAAGTTACAACACTGAGGCAGGAACAAGTTACAACAATGATGCAGGAACAAGTTACAACACTGAGGCAGGAACAAGTTACAGCACTGAAGCAGGAACAAGTTACAACAATGATGCAGGAACAAGTTACAACACTGAGACAGGAACAAGTTACAACACTTAGTCAGAAACAAGTTACAACACTGAAGCAAGAACAAGTTACAGCACTGAAGCAGGAACAAGTTACAACAATGAAGCAGGAACAAGTTACAACAATGAGGCAGGAACAAGTTTAGCAGGAATAAGTTACAACTGAAGCAGGAACAAGTTTGATGATGCAGGAACAAACAATGAAGCAGGAACAAGTTACAACAATGATGCAGGAACAAGAGGCAGGAACAAGTGAAGCAAGAACAAGTTACAGCACTGAAGCAGGAACAAGTTACAACAATGAAGCAGGAACAAGTTACAACAATGAGGCAGGAACAAGTTACAGCACTGAAGCAGGAACAAGTTACAACAATGATGCAGGAACAAGTTACAACAATGAGGCAGGAACAAGTTACAGCACTGAAGCAGGAACAAGTTACAACAATGAAGCAGGAATAAGTTACAACAATGAAGCAGGAACAAGTTACAACACTGATGCAGGAACAAGTTACAACAATGATGCAGGAACAAGTTACAACAATGAGGCAGGAACAAGTTACAGCACTGAAGCAGGAACAAGTTACAACAATGATGCAGGAACAAGTTACAACAATGAGGCAGGAACAAGTTACAGCACTGAAGCAGGAACAAGTTACAACAATGAAGCGGGAATAAGTTACAACAATGAAGCAGGAATAAGTTACAACAATGAAGCAGGAACAAGTTACAACACTGATGCAGGAACAAGTTACAACAATGAAGCAGGAACAAGTTACAACAATGAAGCAGGAATAAGTTACAACAATGAAGCAGGAACAAGTTACAACAATGAGGCAGGAACAAGTTACAACAATGAAGCGGGAATAAGTTACAACAATGAAGCAGGAACAAGTTACAACACTGAGACAAGAACAAATTACAACACTTAGTCAGAAACAAGTTACAACACTGAGGTAGGAACAAGTTACAACACTGATGCTGGAACAAGTTACAACACGTAGGCAGGAACAAGTTACAACAATGAGGGAGGAACAAGTTACAACACTGAGGCAGGAACAAGTTACAACAATGAAGCAGGAACAAGTTACAACACTGAAGCAGGAACAAGTTACAACACTGAAGCAGGAACAAGTTACAACACTGAGACAAGAACAAGTTACAACACTTAGTCAGAAACAAGTTACAACACTGAAGCAGGAACAAACCATACCCCCGGCCGGGATTGAACCCGCGGTCATAGAGTCTCAAAACTCCAGCCCGTCGCGTTAGCCACTAGACCAGCTAGCCACAATAAGATTCATCCAACTAGGTATATTTCTACACCATAGGAAGGTTAGCACAGGCATCTCTGTGACCACAAATGCAAGTTTTTACAGACGAATCTCCAGCTAGCGTGGCCGTGACGAACTCTAGCTCAAGTCCCTTCACTGCCGTCAACATGACTCAAGAAATCGTAATGACACGATTGCAAACAAACCATACCCCCGGCCGGGATTGAACCCGCGGTTTGTTTGCAATCGTGTCATTACGATTTCTTGAGTCAAGCAGGAACAAGTTACAACACTGATGCTGGAACAAGTTACAACACGTAGGCAGGAACAAGTTACAACAATGAAGCAATAACAAGTTACAACAATGAAGCAGGAACAAGTTACAACATTGATGCAGGAACAAGTTACAACAATGAAGTAGGAACAAGTTACAACACTGAAGCAGGAACAAGTTACAACATTGAGGCAGGAACAAGTTACAACACTGAGGCAGGAACAATTTGCAACACTGACGCAGGAACAAGTTACAAGATTGAGATATGAACAAATTACAACACTGAGGCAGGAACAAGTTACAACAATGAAGCAGGAACAAGTTACAACACTGAGTCAGGAACAAGTTACAACATTTAGGCAGGAACAAATTACAACACTGAAGCAGGAACAAGTTATAACATTGAAGCAGGAACAAGTTACAATACTGAGGCAGGAACAAATTACAACTCTGAGGCAGGAACAAGTTACAACACTGATGCAGGAACAAGTTACAACACTGAAGCAGGAACAAGTTACAACACTGAAGCAGGAACAAGTTACAACACTGAGGCAGGAACAAGTTACAACACTGAGGCAGGAACAAGTTACAACACTGAAGCAGGAACAAGTTACAACACTGAGGTAGGAACAAGTTACAACACTGAAGCAGGAACAAGTCACAACACTGAGGCAGGAACAAGTTACAACACTGAGGCAGGAACAAATTACAACACAGAGGCAGGAACAAGTTACAACACTGACGAGAGGAACAAGATACAACACTGAGGCAGGAACAAGTTACAACACTGATGCAGGAACAAGTTACAACATTGAAGCAGGAACAAGTTACAACACTGAGGCAGGAACAAGTTACAACAATGAAGCACAAACAAGTTACAACACTGAGGCAGGAACAAGTTACAACACTGAGGCAGGAACAAGTTACAACAATGAAGCACGAACAAGTTACAACACTGAGGCAGGAACAAGTCACAACACTGAGGCAGGAACAAGTTACAACACTGAGGCAGGAACAAATTACAACACCGAGGCAGGAACAAGTTACAACACTGACGAGAGGAACAAGATACAACACTGAGGCAGGAACAAGTTACAACACTGATGCAGGAACAAGTTACAACATTGAAGCAGGAACAAGTTACAAAACTGAGGCAGGAACAAGTTACAACAATGAAGCACAAACAAGTTACAACACTGAGGCAGGAACAAGTTACAACACTGAGGCAGGAACAAGTTACAACAATGAAGCACGAACAAGTTACAACACTGAGGCAGGAACAAGTCACAACACTGAGGCAGGAACAAGTAACAACACTGAGGCAGGAACAAATTACAACACTGAAGCAGGAACAAGTTACAACACTGAAGCGAGAGAACAAGACTGACAAGTTACAACACTGAGGCAGGAACAAGTTACAACACTGAGGCAGGAAAAAGTTACAACACTAAGGCAGGAGCAAATCACACTGAGGCAGGAACAAGTTACAACACTGAAGCAGGAACAAATTACAACACTGAGGCAGGAACAAGTTACAACACTGATGCAGGAACAAGTTACAACACTGAAGCAGGAACAAGTTACAACACTGAAGCAGGAACAAGTTTCAACACTGAGGCAGGAACAAGTTACAACACTGAAGCAGGAACAAGTTACAACACTGAAGCAGGAACAAGTTACAACACTGAAGCAGGAACAAGTTACAACATTGTGGCCGGAATAAGTTACAACACTGAATCAAAAATATAGCACTCTTCACCTATAAACTGAGTATGATATGTAAACAACGTTACAATGTAGCCTGAAACATAATAACATGATGATTGAACTGGACTGATCGAG
>NC_091292.1:66906887-66976887 GCF_038502225.1 Cherax quadricarinatus
GACATCTGCATGACTTTCTTCACGGCTACTATAACTACCATTACAACTTACCCATCCATTTGGGTATGACCTACTTCCACTGGGAAATCCCGCCTACCAGTGACTATGCCCTCGTCTGCTACTCGTCTCTTTCCACCTAAGCGCCAGCCTCCTTGCCTCTGCTCCAGAATCGACACAACTACAGTGCTCTTCACATCAACTCCAAGGCTGAGGGACTAATTACCTCATCTTTTGTATGTAGTTCTACTGTCTTCAAATTATGTCCTAGAATCTGTATTGATAAAGCCACTGGATTGCGAAACGTCTACAGTAATGATACCCAGATGTTGCATATGTGTCTAAATCTTCAGAAATGACCATATTACGAAATTAAGAAAGGAGACATTATTGGCTTCATTCTCAGTGCTGAGTTCCTAAATAAAGACTTCCACTACTTGGATTGATGCTTCCTTCTCTCGTTCTGTAGAGCTTATGATATTTCTTCACCTTGGCGGAATTAAAACACATATAATGCAGAACATACTCTGCGGGTTTTTGAAGAACTGCTCAATCCCTACCTAACTAGCATTCACATATACTGAGAAAGGTTCTTTAAAATTCCACTCTTCTGTATTGAAGCCCAGCTAATCAAACTCTCAGGCATCGTTTATCCCTAACAAATTTATTCCTTGGTTTTATCACAGAAGTTTTCGAGTGAGTAATACGAGAGAATTTTAGACAAAAACGCTGGTAAAACCCGTCTATGCCTAAAATGTGTCTCACAGCTTTTCTAGCCTTTCATATGATTAGCGTCATCTTGCCATGGCAGAAGACATAGCTCAGGAAAATAACGTTTGCCTGCCACTTTGACCGTTAAATAGTACTTGCAAAACTCTTTATATAAACCATCCACATGCAACATGTGCTGGTCCCATTAGTAACCTGTAATAAAGGACAATAAAATATCACTTGAAAGTTTCACATCTTAATTAAACATCACAGTTTTATGATTACATAAGCGCCTTACTTAAATGCTGAAAACAGAGAATTCCATTTCCCTAGCTATCAAAGAAACTTTATAGTATTCTTTCAACAGATCCAACAAAGATATATACTTTTAATAAACCATTATATCAATAATATCAAATCAAAGGATAAGATAACTATCAGGTCTAGTGAGAGCATGACCCTTAGGTAATATGAGTAAATGCTTTTCGTTGGTTCTGGTATAGGAGTGAGCATACTTGATGAGGCTAACTGACTTTTATTAGATTATTTGAAATCGTTTTCTATCAGAAAATGCACCTCAACCAGTAACAGATTGGTCTAAACTGGGTTATCATAATAGAGTTATATCGCGAAACCTTTATTTTTGACATCATGATCATTCTTGTAATGAAGCAACACATTCATTGCAGAGGATTCCTGAGGCCTACAAGCTTACACAATTTAGAAATCTAAAGGATCTCTGATTCAATCTTTAAGAAGTACTTCCTGCATAATAGTTCCTATATATAACTGAAAGCCTGTTGTCTAGATTAATAGGGGAACGAATAACAAGCTAGTAACCAAATTAGAATATATTGAAATTCAAACATTTTACTGGATTCATTAGTTCTTATAGTGACTAATCGTGATTTAAGTGAGCATGCACATAGATATGAGAAGTTCAGTTGTGTGTCCCACAGAAAGTCGAAATATATTGGTCTGAAATGTACGTCTCCCACACACCTCAGAATGTTCGGTAAGGCTGCAAGCCTATGCATAAAATATTCGTTTAGTAAAATTACAAACCATACACTTGTTGGAAATGCTTCAGTTTATAAAATGCAACAAGTTTAGTTCAATTAAACTTGATATTTTAAAAGATGTTATTTGAATATAAATCATCTAAATATAATACATAAATCTAGTTAAGACACACGTGCAACATCTGGATATCTTTATTGTAGACGTTTCGCCATCCAGTGGCTTTATCAATACAGATTCTAGGACATAATTAGAAGACATTAGAACTATATACAAAACATGAGAACATAAGAACATAAGAAAGGAGGAACACTGCAGCAGGCCTGTTGGCCCATACTAGGCAGGTCCTTTACAATTCATCCCACTAACAAAACATTTGCCCAACCCAATTTTCAATGCTACCCAAGAAATAAGCTCTGGTATGAAAGTCCCACTCAAATAAAACCCTTTCCACTCATGTACTTATCACATAAGAACATAAGAACATAAGAAAGGAGGAACACTGCAGCAGGCCTGTTGGCCCATACTAGGCAGGTCCTTTACAATTCATCCCACTAACAAACATTTGACCAACCCAATTTTCAATGCCACCCAAGAAACAAGCTCCGATGTGCAAGTCCCACTCAAATCCAACCCCTCCCACTCATGTACTTATCCAACCTAAATTTGAAACTACCCAAAGTCCTAGCCTCAATAACCCAACTAGGTAGACTGTTCCACTCATCAACTACCCTATTTCCAAACCAATACTTTCCTATGTCCTTTCTAAATCTAAACTTATCTAATTTAAATCCATTACTGCGGGTTCTCTCTTGGAGAGATATCCTCAAGACCTTGTTAATATCCCCTTTATTAATACCTATCTTCCACTTATACACTTCGATCAGGTCTCCCCTCATTCTTCGTCTAACAAGTGAATGTAACTTAAGAGTCTTCAATCTTTCTTCATAAGGAAGATTTCTAATGCTATGTATTAATTTAGTCATCCTGCGCTGAATGTTTTCTAACGAATTTATGTCCATTCTGTAATATGGAGACCAGAATTGAGCTGCATAATCTAGGTGAGGCCTTACTAATGATGTATAAAGCTGCAGTATGACCTCTGGACTTCTGTTGCTTACACTTCTTGATATAAATCCCAGTAATCTATTTGCCTTATTACGTACGCTTAGGCATTGCTGTCTTGGTTTAAGGTTGCTGCTTACCATAACCCCCAAGTCCTTTTCGCAATCTGTATGGCTAAGTTCTACATTATTTAACGTATAAGTGCTAGGGTTATGGACACTCCCGAGCTTCAGAACCTTGCATTTATCTACATTGAACTGCATCTGCCACTTTTCTGACCAAGAGTAGAGTTTGTCTAAATCCTCCTGAAGTTCCCTAACATCTACGTTTGAATCAATTATCCTACCTATCTTCGTGTCATCGGCGAATTTGCTCATATCACTAGCAATTCCTTCATCAAGATCATTGATATATATTATAAACAACAACGGGCCCAAGACTGATCCCTGTGGAACGCCACTTGTTACTGATCCCCACTCGGATTTAACCCCATTTATGGACACTCTCTGCTTCCTGTCTGTGAGCCATGACTCGATCCACGAGAGCACCCTTCCCCCAATGCCATGAGCTGCTACTTTCTTCAACAGTCTTTGGTGCGGAACTCTATCAAATGCCTTACTAAAATCTAAGTAAACAATATCAAATTCTTTATCGTGGTCAACAGCCTCAAAAGCTTTACTGAAGAAAGTTAATAAATTAGTTAGACAAGACCGGCCTCTTGTGAATCCATGCTGAGTATCATTAATCAAGCTATGCTTATCGAGATGGCTTCTTATAATCTCAGCTATAATTGACTCTAGCAACTTGCCTACAATTGAGGTCAGGCTTATTGGGCGGTAATTTGACGGTAACGACTTGTCCCCTGTTTTAAAAATAGGAATTACATTAGCCATCTTCCACATATCAGACACTACACCTGTTTGAAGAGATAAATTAAAAATATTAGTTAATGGTTCACAGACTTCCATTTTGCATTCCTTAAGAACCCTTGAAAAAACCTCATCAGGACCCGGTGACTTATTTTGCTTCAGTCGGTCTATCTGCTTCACAACCATTTCACTAGTGACTGTGATGTTACATAATTTATCTTCTTCTGATCCACTATAAAAATTAATTACCGGAATATTATTAGTGTCTTCCTGTGTAAAAACCGAGAGAAAATAATTATTTAAAATCGAGCACATTTCATTCTCTTTGTCAGTAAGATGCCCATAGTTATTTTTAAGGGGACCTATCTTATCTCTGACTTTTGTTCTATATACCTGGAAAAAACTTTTTGGATTAGTTTTAGAATCCCTAGCAACTTTAATTTCATAGTCCCTTTTAGCTTTTCTTATCCCCTTTTTAATGTCCCTCTTAATGTCAATATACTGATTCATAAGATGACCCTCGCCTCTTTTGATACGCCTATAAATTCCTTTCTTATGCCCTAGTAGATATTTCAGCCTATTATTCATCCATTTAGGGTCATTTCTATTTGATCTAATTTCCTTATAAGGGATAAACGTTCTTTGAGCAGCATGTATTGTGTTCAGAAAACTGTCATATTGATAGCTCTCTTCGTTACCCCAGTCAACAGATGATAAGTGTTCTCTAAGCCCATCGTAATCTGCTAAGCGAAAATCTGGGACTGTTACTGAGTTATCCCTACTATCATACTTCCATTCAATTCTAAATGTAATTGATTTGTGGTCGCTAGCACCCAGTTCCTCTGAAACTTCTAAATTATTAACAAGGGATTCATTGTTTGCCAGAACTAAGTCAAGCAGGTTATTTCCCCTTGTAGGTTCTGTCACAAACTGCTTCAAAAAACAATCCTGAACTACTTCTAAGAAATCGTATGATTCTAAATTCCCAGTCAAGAAATTCCAATCAATATGACTAAAGTTAAAGTCTCCTAGAATTACTACATTATCGTGCCTTGTGGCCCTAACAATTTCCTCCCATAGTAGTCTCCCTTGGTCCCTATCTAAATTTGGGGGACGGTATATCACACCTAAAATTAATTTTTCATGCCCCTCTGAAAATTCTATCCAAACAGACTCTGTATGTGTTACTTCAGACTTAATACCCGTTTTTATGCAACAGTTCAAGCGATCTCGGACATACAATGCCACCCCACCCCCCTTCCCGATACTTCTATCTACTTGGAACAATTTAAAACCCTGAATGTGACATTCTGCAGGCATGTCCCGACTTTTTGAATTAAACCACGTCTCAGTAATGGCAAATACATCTATGTTACCTGCACTAGCAACTAGTCTCAACTCGTCCATCTTATTCCTAGCACTGCGACTATTTGTGTAATAAATTTTTAATGACCCTCCTCTCTCTTTACCCTTCCTGCTCCTTTCTATTATTCCACTAAACCTATTACTGTCCTTGTCAATTAGTGCCACTGGCTTTCCAATATCCACCTCATTTTGCCTATTACTAGTTCTCCTAGTACTCATGTTACTACCCTGCGACTTCACAGTTTTCCCGCCAAAACCCATACCACTAACTATTCCTAGTTTAAAGACCTAACAGCTCCCTCCACTGCGTTGGCCAGTGCTCCCACCCCACACCTAGATAAGTGAACCCCATCCCTGGCATACATGTCATTTCTGCCATAGAAGAGGTCCCAGTTGTCAATGAATGTTACCGCATTTTCCTTACAGTATTTGTCTAGCCAGCAATTGACACCAATTGCTCTGGACAACCATTCATTTCCAACTCCTCTCCTTGGCAAAATGCCACATATGACAGGTTTCCCACCCTTCCTCCTAATTATCTCTATTGCTGACCTATACCTGCTAATCAGGTCCTCACTCCTACGTCTGCCAACATCGTTGCCTCCAGCACTGAGACAGATAATAGGATTGCTCCCATTACCTCTCATGATGTCATCCAGACGGCTAACAATATCCTTCATCCCAGCCCCAGGAAAACACACTCTCTGCCTCCTACTCCTATCCTTCAAACAGAATGCCCTATCCATGTACCTAATCTGGCTATCCCCAACAACAACAATGTTTTTACCTTCCTTGGCGTCGTCCGTCGTGATGCTCCGAGTAGTCGACTCACATTCGCCAGGTAGCATTACACCACTTGTAGAATTCGTCAAGACGTTCTCGATGGTCTTCGTTGGGGTTTCTAGGGATGTCTTACTCACGTCTGCCAATGCTTCTTTGGTGCTCGTTGTGGCATTCCCAGTAGAACACTCACATTCGTCAGGTAGCACCGAGAATGAGTTGGAAGTTTCCACGGTAGTCTTCTGGTTTCTCGTTGTTTCTGCCTCTCCAACCGTTTTCTTGATCTTCAGCTTGGTTCCATGTTGCCCGGCCACTGACCAAGCTCCCCTCTTAACCTGGGGACTCACAACAGAAGGATTACTACGAATCCTCTTGTTCTCCTCCGTTAATCGCCGTATCTCCATCTTAGCAACTCTGAGCTCTTCTCTCAGCTGCTGGTAAAGTTGCTCAAGAGAGGGCATCCTGGTACAGATTCACAGAGAGCACACAAACAGGTCTTCACAGAGCTAAGTACACGTCACCACTGAGCTAGTCCCTCCCGAAAAGGGCTGCGGCTGAGTGGCTCCTTTTCACACCTATGTGCTAATGACCTTGACCTCGCCCTCGAGACCACCTCACCCTCGAGACCACCTCACCCTCGAGACTACCTCGCCCTCGAGACCACCTCGCCCTCGAGACCACCTCACCCTCAACCCCTCACCCACGCCCCCAGCCCGTGACCCCCACCCGCGCCCCCCACGCCCCCCGCCCTCGCCCCCGCGCCCGCTGTGCCCTCGCGCCCGCCCGCGCCCCTCGCGCCCGCCCGCGCCCTCGCGCCCGCCCACGCCTTCTGCTGCGCCTTCTTCAGCGTCGTCCGGATCACCCCCGCGCCCCGAATTTTTTTCCGACTTCTTTCAAATTTTTTTTGAATTTCATTTTCTTTTGCTCTCCATCTCCTCGGATCAAAATTTTGAGGTTCCCCCTCCCACTTTCACCCCCATCCCAATTTTTTTTGAATTTCATTTTCTTATGATCTCGGATCAAGTTTTTTGGATTCCCCCCCTCTGGGGGTAAGCATTCAAAATGGACTCCCACTTTCACCCCAAATATTTCTCCTCCATCTCCTCGGATCAAGCTTTTTGGATTCCCCCCTCTGGGGGTAAGCATTCAAAATGAACTCCCACTTGCATCCCAAATTCCCTGCTCCATCTCCTCGGATCGAGTTTTTCTCGATATCAATAATACAAAGATTTCCCCCACCATCCACTTCTACCCCAAATATTCCTGCTCTACTTCCTTGGATCAAGTTTTTCTCGATAATACCAAGACTCCACTTCCTCGAATCAAGTTTTTTGGATTCCCCCCTCTGGGGGTAAGCATTCAAAATGGACTCCCACTTGCATCCCAAATTCCCTGCTCCATCTCCTTAGATCAAGTTTTTCTCGATAATACCAAGACTCCATCTCCTTGGATCAAGTTTTTGGATTTTCCCCTCTGGGGGTAAGCATTCAAATGAACTCCTCCTATGGGGCATGGTACTTTCTCTTACTACAGGTCTAAACAAGTGTGAAGTCACCCCACCTGTGTTTACTCGGCGGTCAGTGACGTCATGTGATGACCTCACACATACAGGCTGAATCTTGTCGACTTCCCCCTATGTCAGTGACGTCACGTGATGACCGCAGACACAGGCTGAATCTTGTCGAGCAGACAATAAAATGCAGGATAACACTATTTATTATACAACCAATGCATTTCATATACAACATAGGGAAAACATTTTCACTCTTAACCCAGGATAACCCAAATAATTTCACATTTTTTTCGTTAATACCCACAACAATCCACAAATTTCTTTACAAAATACAACACAAGTCTAGACATTTTTCTCGTTTTAACTATTTCATCAGAAAAAGTCACCACAACACTTATAACCACTTTTTCGATAAATTCACTAGTCACAATTTTACATATTACGAAGTTAATATGCACACACACCTCACTTTACTTTGAACACCTTCAAAACACTCATAAATCATTTGAATACTCACAAAAATACCTTTGAACATCTCCAAACAACAATGAAACACTTCCAAAATATTTGGAGTACTCCCAAATACACCACTGAATACTACTAAAACACCACTGAATACAGTCAAAACCCCTCCAAAATCACCATAAACTAAGATCAACATAACAGACTAACACCCATCTCAAATCCACTAAAATCACTGTAACCAAGATATTCACAAAATTCTATGACCACCTAGCCCACACACACACACACACACACACACACACACACACACACACACACACACACACACACACACACACACACACACACACACACACACACACACACACACACACACACACACACACACACACACACACACACACACACACACACACACACACACACACACACACACACTTTTCTCAATATCTCTTAAGAAATATTCTCTCATCGAAAACCTTTATCATCTCACTACAGAACAACCCCAAGATTACTTCGAACACTCTCATAAATCATTTGTATACTCACATAAACACCTTTGAACATTTCCAAACAAACACTAAAACATTTCCAAGACAACATTTTGAATACTCCCAAATAAGATTTATCATCTCTAATTTATCTACACTTTCATATTTCATTAAATTACAACTCATCCCCCAAAACTCCTCCCTCATTCTCCAGATTTTTACAACAGTATCACAAAAACTAACTTCGAGCAACACCAAAAACACCATCATTTACCTTTGAATACTCCAAAAACATCATTCGAATGCCCCCAAATCACACTGAATACTCCCAGAACACATTCATAAATACTCTTGCACATCATTTCAACACCTTCAAAAACACCTTTGAATAGTCTCAAACACCATTTGAGTACTTCCAAATACACCACATTTTTTTCTCGTTTTAACTAATTTCATCAGAAAAAGTCACAACAACAACCCACAACTTATAATCACTTTTCAGTAACTCTAGTTCGTCAACAACACCCATAACCCACAACACCCACAACCCACAACACCCACAACCCACAACACCCACAACCCACAACACCCACAACCCACAACACCCACAACCCACATCACCCACAACAACAACCCACTTATAACATCTTTTCGGTATCTCTAGTTCGACAACAACACCCACAACCCACAACACCCACAACCCACAACACCCACAACCCACAACACCCACAACCCACAACACCCACAACCCACAACACCCACAACCCACAATTTTTTCTCGTTTTAACTAATTTTATCAGAAAAAGACACAACAACCCACTTATAACATCTTTTCGATATCTCTAGTTACACAACAACACCCACAACCCACAACACCCACATCCCACATCACTCAACCCACATCACCCACACCCCACAATTTTTTCTCATTTTTACTAATTTTCATCAGAAAAAGTCAGAACAACCCACAACTTATAAACACTTTTCAGCATCTCTAGTTCGACAACAACACCCACAACCCACAACACCCACACCCCGCAATTTTTTTTCTCGTTTTAACTAATTTCATCAGAAAAAGTCACAACAACAACCCACAACTTATAACCACTTTTTCAGCAACTCTAGTTCGACAACAACACCCACAACCCACAACACCCACAACCCACATCACCCACAACCTGCAATTTTTTCTCGTTTTAACTAATTTCATCAGAAAAAGTTACAACAACAACCCACAACTTATAACCACTTTTTCAGCATCTCTAGTTCGACTACATTACCCACAACCCTCATCACTTACCAATTTATTCACAATTTATTCGATACAAGTTTTTACCCTTCTTTTTACTGAATCTTAAATGTAATACACATTCCTCCCTACATTACTAAATTTCTAATAAAATCCTCTCCATACCCATCTCCTTGTATCCACATCAATTGATATTATACTCACAACAACTAATCTCACTACCCAACTACTGCGACATGTTTCAACACCCTCCATTCTTTTCCAATATATCATAACTTTTCAATTCTATAATTTCTTTGTAAAATATTCACACATTACCTTTATTTTCAGTAAAATCCCCCCCATATTTCATTAAATTTCTAATACAGCCCTCCCCATACCCCTCTCCATCTCACCCACATTTCTTCACATCCACTCACCCATCTCCCAACACACCTCTTCTGAACACACACAAAAATCACATTTCACATCCACAAATGCATCTCATCACCCAACTCAAATCCACTAAAATCACTTTATCCAAGATATTCACAAAACTCTATGACCACCTAACACACACACACACACACACACACAAACACACACACACACACACACACACACACACACATACACACACACACACACACACACACACACACACACACACACACACACACACACACACACACACACACACACACACACAGTACAGTACAGTACAGTACAGTAAATGAAATGATGGAATATGTAACAACAAAATGCAAGGAGGCAGTGGAAAGGTTCATTCCCAAGGGCAACAGTAACAACAGGAAGACCAGAACGAGCCCCTGGTTTTCCCGACGGTGTAAGGAGGCAAAAACAAAGTGCAATAGAGAATGGAAAAAGTACAGAAGGCAGAGAACACACGAAAATCGGGTGATCAGTCGCAAAGCCAGGAATGAGTACGCACAGGTAAGGAGGGAGGCCCAGCGACAGTATGAAAATGACATAGCATCGAGAATCAAGACTGACCCGAAACTGTTGTATAGCCACATCAGGAGGAAGACAACAGTCAAAGACCAGGTGATCAGATTAAGGACAGTAGGTGGAGAACTCACAAGAAATGATCAGGAGGTATGTGAGGAGCTGAACAGGAGATTTAAGGAAGTTTTTACAGTAGAGACAGGAAGGGCTGTAGGAAGACAGCACAGAAGGGAACATCAAGAGGGAATATACCAACAAGTGTTGGATGACATACGAACAACTGAGGAGGAGGTGAAGAAGCTCTTAAGTGACCTTGACACCTCAAAGGCGATGGGACCGGACAACATCTCCCCATGGGTCCTTAGAGAAGGAGCAGAGATACTGTGCGTGCCTCTAACCACAATCTTCAACACATCCCTTGAAACTGGGCAACTACCTGAGAAATGGAAGACAGCTAATGTAGTCCCCATATTTAAGAAAGGAAACAGAAACGAGGCACTAAACTACAGACCTGTGTCTCTGACATGTATTGTGTGCAAAGTCATGGAGAAGATTATCAGGAGGAGAGTGGTCGAACACCTGGAAAGGAACAAGATTATAAATGAAAACCAGCATGGGTTCATGGAAGGCAAATCTTGTATCACAAACCTCCTGGAGTTTTATGACAAGGTAACAGAAGTAAGACACGAGAGAGAGGGGTGGGTAGATTGCGTTTTCCTAGACTGCAGGAAGGCCTTTGACACAGTTCCCCACAAGAGATTACTGCAGAAGCTGGAGGATCAGGCGCACGTAAAAGGGAGGGCACTGCAATGGATAAGGGAATAACTGACAGGGAGGCAGCAACGAGTCATGGTACGTGAAGAGGTATCACAGTGGGCGCCTGTTACGAGCGGGGTCCCACAGGGGTCAGTTCTAGGACCAGTGCTATTTTTGATATATGTGAACGACATGATGGAAGGAATAGACTCTGAAGTGTCCCTGTTCGCAGATGACGTGAAGTTGATGAGAAGAATTAAATCGGACGAGGATGAGGCAGGACTGCAAAGAGACCTGGACAGGCTGGACATGTGGTCCAGCAACTGGCTTCTCGAATTCAATCCAGCCAAATGCAAAGTCATGAAGATTGGGGAGGGGCAAAGAAGACCGCAGGCAGAGTATAGGCTAGGTGGACAAAGACTACAGACCTCACTCAGGGAGAAAGACCTTGGGGTGACCATAACACCGAGCACATCAACGGAGGCACACATCAACCAAATAACCGCTGCAGCATACAGGCGCCTGGCAAACCTGAGAATAGCGTTCCGATACCTTAATAAGGAATCGTTCAAGACACTGTACACTGTGTATGTTAGGCCCATACTGGAGTATGCAGCACCAGTCTGGAACCCACACCTGGTCAAGCACGTCAAGAAGTTAGAGAAAGTACAAAGGTTTGCAAGAAGGCTAGTCCCAGAGCTCAAGGGAATGTCGTACGAGGAAAGGTTAAGGGAAATCGGACTGACGACACTGGAGGACAGAAGGGTCAGGGGAGACATGATAACGACATACAAGATACTGTGGGGAATAGACAAGGTGGACAGAGATAGGATGTTCCAGAGAGGGGACACAGGGACAAGGGGTCAAAACTGGAAGCTGAAGACTCAGACGAGTCACAGGGACGTTAGGAAGTATTTCTTCAGTCATAGAGTTGTCAGCAAGTGGAATAGCCTAGCAAGTGAAGTAGTGGAGGCAGGAACCATACATAGTTTTAAGAAGAGGTATGACAAAGCTCAGGAAGAAGAGAGAGAGAGGATCCAGTAGCGATCAGTGAAGAGGCGGTGCCAGGAGCTGAGTCTCGACCCCTGCAACCACAATTAGGTGAGTACAATTAGGTGAGTACACACACACACGCACACCTCACTTTACTTTGAACACCTTCAAAACACTCTCATACATCATTTGTGACCACCTTTTTTCAATATCTCTTAAGAAATATTCTCTCATCCACAACCTTTATCATCTCACTACAGAACAACCCCAAGATTACTTCGAACACTCTCATAAATCATTTGAATACTCTCATAAACACCTTTGAACATTTCCAAACAACACTGAAGCACTTCCAAAATATCATTTTGAATACTCCCAAATAAGATTTATCATCTCTAATTTATCTACACTTTCACATTTCATTAACTGAAATTACAACTCATCCACCATACTACTCCCTCAGTCTCCAAACTTTACAACATTATCACAAAAACTAACTCATACACTTATCACATGAGACATTTTACCAAAACTAACACAAACACACCCACACACACCACACTTTACTTTGTACAACACCAAAAACAACATTAATTCCCATTGATTACTCCAAAAACATCATTTGAACACATTCAAAAAACATCATCAAACTCCTTTGAATACTCCCAAAACACCACTGAATACTACCAAAACAGCACCGAATACTGCCCAAACAACACTAAAAATCACCAGAAACTAAGATCAACACCACCAACTACACCCATTTTATAGAAATCCCCTCAAATCACTATAACCAAGACGATCCCACTCACCTCAGACTATTATATAACATGAGCGCAAAAAAACACTCATAAATCATTTGAATACTCACAAAAAAACACCTTTGAACATTTCCAAACAACACCGAAACACTTACAACAGGATCACCACCAACTGAATCATAACATGTACACACACACACACACACAAAAAAAAAAAAAAAAAAAAAAAAAAAAAAAAAAAAAAAAAAAAAAAAAAAAAAAAAAAAAAAAAAAAACTATCATCAATGACCACTCACCTCAAAACCACTAAGATCGCAGAAAACACTCATTTTCATAAACATTCACACAAAAAAATCACAATCACCAACTCCATACAATATCTAATACACCTCCCTCACTACCACCAACACATACCAGCACAGATAGGGATACCTCCCATGACATCACACTCCATCCTGTGTTTACTTGGCAATCAGCAACGTCACACCCCACTTTTACTTCATTTAACTTAACGAGAGGAAGTTACTTGTTTCAACCTGTTATATCTCCAATATCTAAGATCACCACAATCAAGACGTTTACCAAATTCTATAACCCCACCACTAAGATCACACATTTTTTTAGTACACATTCTCTTAAAACATCATCATAACGAAGATCACTAAATCTATCTATACTTTTACTAAGATCACATAACATTTTGTCTTCTCTAACTCACTCACCAATTTACATTCACACTTACACATTTCATTAACCGAAATTACATCTCATCCACCAAACTCCTCCCTCATTCTCCAGACTTTACAACATTAGCACAAAAAAAAACTAACTCATACACTTATGACATGAGACATTACCATAACTAACACACTGACTAACTCTGAACCATCTCTGAACAACACCAAAACACCACGGAACACCTTCAAAAAAATACTCTGCATATCATTTGAACACCTTCAAAAAACACCATCAAACTCCTCCGAATACTCCCAAAACACTGCTGATTACTACCAAATCACCACTGAATACTACCAAAACACCGTCAAAATCACCAGAATCTAAGTTTAGCATCACCAGCTAACATCCATTTTATAGAAATTCCCTCAAATCACTATATCCAAGAACTCCCTCCCCATGGGCGCAAAAAAAAAGAAAAACTTGAACACAAACCTAATACGCAAACACTTAGTACATGATCACCATCAACCGAAAACATATCTTGTACACACATAAATCTAAGACAACCACCAACAACAATCACCCATGTTCACTTACCTCAAAAATCACTAATATCACAGAAAACACTCATTTTTTATAAACATTCACACAAAAAATCATATTTGACAATATCTAAGCGCACTCACCTCACTACCACCAACACACGATGTCACACCTCACAGGACCGGCGAGGTCACCTTCAGTGACGTCACACTCCCATCTGTGTTTACTTGGTGGTTAGTACATCACACCCAACCCACCTTGTTTCAATCTGTTGTACCCTACATTATCTAAGAACATTATAACCAAGACGGTTACCAGATTTTATGACCCCACCACTAATATCACAGAAAACACACATTTTTATAATTATTCACACAAAAATCACGATCACCAATTCCATATCATGTTTACCATCATCTATCAACACTCATCACCAAGATCACCAAAAATCTAAGATCATGCATCTCAAAACTACTATGATCACTGAAAACACTTATTTTTTTAAACATTCGCACAAAAATAAGACATACACAAAAATACCACGACACTTCCACCAACATCTATAACATAACATGAGCACTATAACATATCACCATCACAAAAAAAAATAGTGCACAGTCACCCACAACTTATACATTTCAATCACAAATTTAAGACATGAGACACACACACCAAATCTAAGACATTCACCTCCAACTAAGACATACACATCTTAACTAAGACATACACCAAAACCTATACTTGACATATTGCGGTATGAATATTCATACCGCACTTATGTTGCATATCACATTCCTCATCCACATCATCCCTAAAACATTCTTCTATTCATCCGTATATCTCTTAGAGATATTTTAACCCCGACGGCCCAGCATGACATTAGGAGCCAGAGTGTAGTAGGTGGTGTTGGAGTGGTGATGGTTTCTCTGGCTCCTACGTCGTGATGGGTAGTAATCAGCAGTGTTTTGGGAGTATTCGGAGGTGTTTGATGGTGTTTTTTGAAGGTGTTCAAATGATGTGCAGAGTATTTTTTTGAAGGTGTTCCATGGTATTTTGGTGTTGTTCAGAGATGGTTCAAAGTTAGTCAGTGTGTTAGTTATGGTAATGTCTCATGTCATAAGTGTATGAGTTAGTTTTTTTTTGAGCTAATGTTGTAAAGTCTGGAGAATGAGGGAGGAGTTTGGTGGATGAGATGTAATTTCGGTTAATGAAATGTGTAAGTGTGAATGTAAATTGGTGAGTGAGTTAGAGAAGACAAAATGTTATGTGATCTTAGTAAAAGTATAGATAGTTTTAGTGATCTTCGTTATGATGATGTTTTAAGAGAATGTGTACAAAAAAATGTGTGATCTTAGTGGTGGGGTTATAAAATTTGGTAAACGTCTTGATTGTGGTGATCTTAGATATTGGAGATATAACAGGTTGAAACAAGTAACTTCCTCTCGTTAAGTTAAATGAAGTAAAAGTGGGGTGTGACGTTGCTGATTGCCAAGTAAACACAGGATGGAGTGTGATGTCATGGGAGGTATCCCTATCTGTGCTGGTATGTGTTGGTGGTAGTGAGGGAGGTGTATTAGATATTGTATGGAGTTAGTGATTGTGATTTTTTTGTGTGAATGTTTATGAAAATGAGTGTTTTCTGCGATCTTAGTGGTTTTGAGGTGAGTGGTCATTGATGATAGTTGATGGATGGCATAGTTTTTTTTTTTTTTTTTTTTTTTTTTTTTTTTTTTTTTTTTTTTTTTTTTTTTTTTTTAGTGTGTGTGTGTGTGTGTGTGTGTGTGTGTGTACATGTTATGATTTCAGTTGGTGGTGATCCTGTTGTAAGTGTTTTCGGTGTTATATAATAGTCTGAGGTGAGTGGGATCGTCTTGGTTATAGTGATTTGAGGGGATTTCTATAAAATGGGTGTTAGTTGGTGGTGTTGATTTTAGTTTCTGGTGATTTTTAGTGTTGTTTGGGCAGTATTCGGTGCTGTTTTGGTAGTATTCAGTGGTGTTTTGGGAGTATTCAAAGGAGTTTGATGATGTTTTTGAATGTGTTCAAATGATGTTTTTGGAGTAATCAAAGGTAATTGATGTTGTTTTTGGTGTTGTACAAAGTAAAGTGTGGTGTGTGTGGGTGTGTTTGTGTAAGTTTTGGTAAAATGTCTCATGTCATAAGTGTATGAGTTAGTTTTTGTGATAATGTTGTAAAGTCTGGAGACTGAGGGAGTAGTATGGTGGATGAGTTGTAATTTCAGTTAATGAAATGTGAAAGTGTAGATAAATTAGAGATGATAAATCTTATTTGGGAGTACTCAAAATGATATTTTGGAAGTGCTTCAGTGTTGGTTGGAAATGTTCAAAGGTGTTTATGTGAGTATTCAAATGATTTATGAGAGTGTTCGAAGTAATCTTGGGGTTGTTCTGTAGTGAGATGATAAAGGTTGTGGATGAGAGAATATTTCTTAAGAGATATTGAAAAAAGGTGGTCACAAATGATGTATGAGAGTGTTTTGAAGGAGTTCAAAGTAAAGTGATGTGTGTGTGTGTGTGTGTGTGTGTGTGTGTGTGTGTGTGTGTGTGTGTGTGTGTGTGTGTGTGTGTGTGTGTGTGTGTGTGTGTGTGTGTGTGTGTGTGTGTGTGTGTGTGTGTTTGTGTGTGTGTGTGTGTGTGTGTGTGTGTGTGTGTGTGTGTGTGTGTGTGTGTGTGTGTGTGTGTGTGTGTGTGTGTGTGTGTGTGTTATGTGGATAGAGTTTTGTGAATATCAAGGATACAGTGATTTTAGTGGATTTGAGATGAGTGATGAGATGCATTTGTGGATGTGAAATGTGATTTTTGTGTGTGTTCAGAAGAGGTGTGTTGGGAGATGGGTGAGTGGATGTGAAGAAATGTGGGTGAAATGGAGAGGGGTATGGGGAGGGTTGTATTAGAAATTTAATGAAATATGGGGGGGATTTTACTGAAAATAAAGGTAATGCGTGAATATTTTACAAAGAAATTATAGAATTGAAAAGTTATGATATATTGGAAAAGAATGGAGGGTGTTGAAACATGTCGCAGTAGTTGGGTAGTGAGATTAGTTGATGCGAGTATAATATCAATTTATGTGGATACAAGGAGATGGGTATGGAGAGGATTTTATTAGAATTTTAATAATGTAGGGAGGAATGTGTATTACATTTAAGATTCAGTAAAAAGAAAGGGAAAAATTTGTATCGAATAAATTGTGAATAAATTGGTAAGTGATGAGGGTTGTGGGTAATGTAGTCGAACTAGAGATGCTGAGAAAGTGGTTATAAGTTGTGGGTTGTTGTTGTAACTTTTTCTGATGAAATTATTTAAACGAGAAAAAATTGCAGGTTGTGGGTGATGTGGGTTGTGGGTGTTGTGGGTTGTGGGTGTTGTTGTCGAACTAGAGTTGCTGAAAAAGTGGTTATAAGTTGTGGGTTGTTGTTGTGACTATTTCTGATGAAATTAGTTAAAACGAGAAAAAAAATTGCGGGGTGTGGGTGTTGTGGGTGTTGTTGTCGAACTAGAGATGCTGAAAAGTGTTTATAAGTTGTGGGTTTTTGTGACTTTTTCTGATGAAAATTAGTTAAAATGAGAAAAAATTGTGGGGTGTGGGTGATGTGGGTTGTGGGTGATGTGGGATGTGGGTGTTGTGGGTTGTGGGTGTTGTTGTCGAACTAGAGATATCGAAAAGATGTTATAAGTGGGTTGTTGTTGTGTCTTTTTCTGATAAAATTAGTTAAAACGAGAAAAAAATGTGGGTTGTGGGTGTTGTGGGTTGTGGGTGTTGTTGTCGAACTAGAGATACCGAAAAGATGTTATAAGTGGGTTGTTGTTGTGGGTGATGTTGGTTGTGGGTGTTGTGGGTTGTGGGTGTTGTGGGTTGTGGGTGTTGTGGGTTGTGAGTGTTGTGGGTTGTGGGTGTTGTGGGTTGTGGGTGTTGTTGACGAACTAGAGTTGCTGAAAAGTGATTATAAGTTGTGGGTTGTTGTTGCGACTTTTTCTGATGAAATTAGTTAAAACGAGAAAAAAGTGTTTTAGTAGTATACAGTGGTGTATTTGGGAGTACTCAAATGGTGTTTGAGACTATTCAAAGGTGTTTTTGAAAGTGCTCAAATGATGTGCAAGAGTATTATGAATATGTTCTGGGAGTATTCAGTGTGATTTGGGGGTATTCGAATGATGTTTTTGGAGTATTCAAAGGTAAATGATGGTGTTTTTGGTGTTGTTCGAAGTAAGTTTTTGTGATACTGTTGTAAAAATCTGGAGAATGAGGGAGGAGTTTTGGGGGATGAGTTGTAATTTAATGAAATATGAAAGTGTAGATAAATTAGAGATGATAAATCTTATTTGGGAGTATTCAAAATGTTGTCTTGGAAATGTTTTAGTGTTTGTTTGGAAATGTTCAAAGGTGTTTATGTGAGTATACAAATGATTTATGAGAGTGTTCGAAGTAATCTTGGGGTTGTTCTGTAGTGAGATGATAAAGGTTTTCGATGAGAGAATATTTCTTAAGAGATATTGAGAAAAGTGTGTCTGTATGTGTGTGTGTGTGTGTGTGTGTGTGTGTGTGTGTGTGTGTGTGTGTGTGTGTGTGTGTGTGTGTGTGTGGGCTAGGTGGTCATAGAATTTTGTGAATATCTTGGTTACAGTGATTTTAGTGGATTTGAGATGGGTGTTAGTCTGTTATGTTGATCTTAGTTTATGGTGATTTTGGTGGTGTTTTGACTGTATTCAGTGGTGTTTTAGTAGTATTCAGTGGTGTATTTGGGAGTACTCAAAATATTTTCTAAGTGTTTCAGTGTTGTTTGGAAATGTTCAAAGGTATTTTTGTGAGTATTCAAATGATTTATGAGAGTGTTTTGAAGGTGTTCAAAGTAAAGTGAGGTGTGTGTGCGTATTAACTTCGTAATATGTAAAATTGTGACTAGTGAATTTATCGAAAAAGTGGTTATAAGTGTTGTGGTGACTTTTTCTGATGAAATAGTTAAAACGAGAAAAATGTCTAGACTTGTGTTGTATTTTGTAAAGAAATTTGTGGATTGTTGTCGGTATTAACGAAAAAATGTGAAATTATTTGGGTTATCCTGGGTTAAGAGTGAAAATGTTTTCCCTATGTTGTATATGAAATGCATTGGTTGTATAATAAATAGTGTTATCCTGCATTTTATTGTCTGCTCGACAAGATTCAGCCTGTGTGTGCGGTCATCACGTGACGTCACTGACATAGGGGGAAGTCGACAAGATTCAGCCTGTATGTGTGAGGTCATCACGTGACGTCACTGACCGCCGAGTAAACACAGGTGGGGTGACTTCACACTTGTTTAGACCTGTAGTAAGAGAAAGTACCATGCCCCATAGGAGGAGTTCATTTGAATGCTAACCCCCAGAGGGGAAAATCCAAAAACTTGATCCAAGGAGATGGAGTCTTGGTATTATCGAGAAAAACTTGATCTAAGGAGATGGAGCAGGGAATTTGGGATGCAAGTGGGAGTCCATTTTGAATGCTTACCCCCAGAGGGGGGAATCCAAAAAACTTGATTCGAGGAAGTGGAGTCTTGGTATTATCGAGAAAAACTTGATCCAAGGAAGTAGAGCAGGAATATTTGGGGTAGAAGTGGATGGTGGGGGAAATCTTTGTATTATTGATATCGAGAAAAACTCGATCCGAGGAGATGGAGCAGGGAATTTGGGATGCAAGTGGGAGTTCATTTTGAATGCTTACCCCCAGAGGGGGGAATCCAAAAAGCTTGATCCGAGGAGATGGAGGAGAAATATTTGAGGTGAAAGTGGGAGTCCATTTTGAATGCTTACCCCCAGAGGGGGGGAATCCAAAAAACTTGATCCGAGATCAAAAGAAAATGAAATTCGAAAAAAATTGGGATGGCGGTGAAAGTTAGAAGGGAAACCTCAAAAATTTGATCCGAGGAGATGGAGAGCACAAGAAAATGAAATTCAAAAAAAATTTGAAAAAAATCGGAAAAAAATTCGGGGCGCGGGGGCGATCCGGACGACGCTGCAGAAGGCGCAGCAGGAGTGGGCGGGCGAGGGCGCGGGCGCGAGGGCGCGGGCGCGAGGGCGCGGGCGGGCACGAGGGGCATGGGCGGGCGCGAGGGCGCGGTGGGTGGGTGGGTCAGTGCGAGGGCAGGGGGCGCGGGGGGCGCGGGTGGGGGTCATGGGTGGTGGCGTGGGTGGGGGGTTGACTGTGAGGTGGTCTCGAGGGTGAGGTGGTCTCGAGGGCGAGGTGGTCTCGTGGGTGAGGTGGTCTGGAGGGTGAGGTGGTCTCGAGGGCGAGGTCAAGGTCATTAGCACATAGGTGTGAAAAGGAGCCACTCAGCCGCAGCCCTTTTCAGGAGGGACAGCTCTGTAGAAGAAGCCACTCAGGAAATGGACCGCTCTGTAGAAGAAGCCACTCAGGAAATGGACCGCTCTGTAGAAGAAGCCACTCAGGAAATGGACCGCTCTGTAGAAGAAGCCACTCAGGAAATGGACCGCTCTGTAGAAGAAGCCACTCAGGAAATGGACCGCTCTGTAGAAGAAGCCACTGAGCCGCCTTCATCACTACTCATAGTCACTGGCAGGCGGGATTCCCCAGTGGAAGTAGGTCCTACCCAAATTGATTGGTTAGTTGTAGCAGCCGTGAAGGTCTTGTAGTTGTCCTCTGAACCAAGAATCCATGATATTGCAGTTTCTGACAAGTTGTGCCAGTCTTCTTGCCTTTGCTCCAGATTCTCCTCCACCATGATGCTGTGAACACCAACTCCAAGGCTGAGGGACTGATTACCTCATCTTTTGTATATAGTTCTACTGTCTTCTAATTATGTCCTAGAATCTGTATTGATAAAGCCACTGGATGGCGAAACGTCTACAATGAAGATACCCAGATGTTGCACATGTGTCTAAACTTTCATATTGTTGGTATTTTATACCTTTCTTGCATAAATCTAGTTGTTGACGTATGAATTCATACTGTTGATCGTTACACTAGCTTATAATAAATTATATTTATAGATAAAGTGTTTGCCTGCCATCGTGATGCATTCATAACATTAATGAAGGGAAGGTGTAACTCATTCAGCATGTAGTGATTTCCTTAAATCCATGAAGTGTGAGCCCATGAGACCCATCACCTTTAAACTAGCAGACTCCGTTTACTATTCACATCCCAGCAAGTCAAGTCTATCAGTTAATAAGAATCTTTATTATATGGAATGGAACAAGGACTTCCATAGCGTGCAGGTTTCCTTATTATATACACGAGCGCCTATTGATCAGGCCATAGAAATAAAACACAGTGCCATAATATCTGACAGCATCACCTCTCCCTTGCCGTGACTTCATTACTCATTGATCTACATGTTCAATCTCTAATATAGAAACAGTCATGGAAAATGGTTATAACTATGACCATAAGTTTTAAAGGGGTGGACCAGTAAGCCAGAGGAAGGCCTCGGTCAGATGACCAAAAGCTCCTACGGCGGGTCATCATCTGACTAAGACCGGCGTCAGGAAACACTTGTCCTGTTTTCTGACGAATCTTACCTAATTTAACCTTACCAGTCTTATATTTTTTTCCTTTGATAATTCTTCGAAGTGAAATTTGGAAGGGCCATGGCCTCTATTTCCGGTGAAGCAACGGTTAGTCTTTATATGGATCATCTCGGGAGAGTTTCTCCAAGTTAACTTCTATGACCTTCACCTTGCTGTGACTTTTCATACCTTGGGACCTTAGATATTGATTCCATAGCGAGTAGCCCTTCAGGATAAATACAATATCTTTACTTTATGGCGTTCTATTAATAATAAATACCAGGAAACACTTTAAAATTCAATTTCTGCACAAAACTCATCATTAAGAATAACATCTTTTTTTTTCATTATTACTTAAAAAAAAGTGTTATGTACTGACTAGATTTTACTTTATAGCCTATAGAGTTTGTTGCATTGATTAGCTGAAGGAGGAATGCTACTATATATTTGACAGGTTTGCTAGACTGAAGTTCCCACAGCATATATTGCAGACTGCAAGTAGAAAGAATGTATTTCGGAAACCTCAGCGAAAATTCCAAAATCGACAGGCTTGTGGTTTTTTGTGCATGTAATATTGCCACTACATAGCTACGACGCTCCATGATGTTAAAACTGACGATGATATAGTTACGTACATGACTCTGAAGGTCTCACATAGCCCAGTGATGCCGAAATTAGTGACCCTCATCAATAATCTTACCTCAGTGGCTAAATAAATAGGTGACCTAACTTTAAATCAAAGTAACAAGATACCCAAGTAACTAATTCGAACACGAAGGAATTATGAACTAACCAATAAATCATTATTTACATTTCTAAGCATTGTAAGTTTTTTTCTAAACATACAAATGAGTTTTAATTAATATATTACCATAAATTCAACATGTACTTTCTTAGGACCTCTGTACCAGTAGTACATCTAGCAACTAAACTAGATATATACAGTTCTTTATACCTAATGCAGTAAATCCTATAAAAGAGGTTTTGTGTGCGAGGGCCTTGGACAGTATGTGTACGTAAGCGTGTTGGAGAGGGTGAGTAGAGGCAAGTGATTTTTAATGATTCAACATGTTGAATGAAAATGTGTTTTTGCAATATGTGAAGGGATGGCTGTCCTTTCAGACCCTCAGAGGGTATTCAAAAGGAACCTGGCTCCTTATGAAAAGAAAATAGGAGAATTAATAACTGGTAAAAATAATCAGTCTTGGAAACAGAGTCCAAAAATAGGTTATTTAAATATAAAACACTTGAACATGAAAAAATCCTAGCTGAAGTGTAACATAAAAAATAAAATACATAAAATAATTACGTGAAATTAAGCTAATGTTCCAATATACAGATGTGTACAGGACCAGAAAAGATAGTATTCTTATGTACAGATAAAAAGTCGCACGTTGTTAGTAAGATTAATGGTGGTGGCAATGAAACACACAAAACACGAGGTAGTCGCAGCTGGACATGATTCTTACAAAAAGGCAGAACTTTAAACAATAACGCGAGAGACGTAGAACACAGGCACAAAGTTGAATGTGGTGTTTTCCCATTAGTAGACAACGGGTAACAACTAAAAACGCTAACTTTCAGTAATCTGAAGGTTGATGAAGGCTACAGACAAATGACGGTAATTCTCTTGAATGAGAAGATACTCGGAAACAGCGTCCGATAGTTGGTGAAAGTATATGAAGCCACAAATCTAGAGCTTAGATCAAGGTGCCTGTCTTCTTTCGCATGCGTCGGATGATCAAAGCCAAGAAAAAAAGGCTAAAAGACAAAAAATAAATGGTTGTTAAAAACCCGGACAAGTAGTCACTCATATGTAAAGCAGAAGGCCTTTAAAAGAATTGGTGAGGACTGAGAAAAATTACGTTAATCATCATAGGTCAAGCCAGGTCCGGTTATATTAACATAAAAACCCAACTTGTAGAATATGTCAAGAAACGGGAGTGGAACCCCATATTTACAGATTTGGTGGGAGCAGGAAGTCAAGTGGTTTAAATTTAACTCTCTAGGAGAGTCACGTGCCAACTTCCACTGGCTGGAGTAAGCAAGTGCAAGTAGAGACAAAACGATGCCTGGCCTTCATTCATTCACCCATTTACACTGCTACCACCATTCATTGTCTAACGAGTTTTTCCTTCACACAATAAATCAGCAGAAATCAATCTTAACATAACAAAAAAAAAAAAAAATCTATGAATAATTGATTTTAAGAAATATTAAATAAATTTGAACTGGCCTATGCTATGCATAGAAAACTAATTAGAAAAAGAATCCGCTAGTTTAAAAGTTCGGTTATGTGGGAGTTCCAAATAAGGTTTGATCCAATATATATATATATATATATATATATATATATATATATATATATATATATATATATATATATATATATATATATACATATATATATATATATATATATATATATATATATATATATATATATATATATATATATATATATATATATATATATATATATATATATATATATACAAGGAATTCGCGAGAGCAGGTAAAATATACACAAACACTGATCTCTGGCTGAAGGTGACTCGAACCTACGAACCTTAGGACACGGTACGCAGTGCTTTACCAATCTACCCACACTGGACAATACCTTGGCGTGTAGCTTGCGCTACACGTTTGATCCAAGGCAGCCAGCTTTCAGGGAGAAGACTTACAGCTTTTCATCTCGTCTCCTGCATGCATCAGCCTTACTAGAGATTTTAACAATGCAAGGAATTCGCGAGAACAGGCGAAATATACACAAACACTGACCTCTCGCTGGAGGAGACTCGAACCTACGAACCTTAGGACAAGGTACGCAGTGCTTTACCAATCTACCCACACTGGACAATACCTTGGCGTGTAGCTTGCGCTACACGTTTGATACAAGGCAGCCAGCTTTCATGGAGAAGGCTTACAGCTTTTCATCTCGTCCCCTGCATGCATCAGCCTTACTAGAGATTTTAACAATGCAAGGAATTCGCGAGAGCAGGCGAAATATACACAAACACTGATCTCTGGCTGAGATGAAAAGCTGTAAGCCTTCTCCCTGAAAGCTGGCTGCCTTGGATCAAACGTGTAGCGCAAGCTACACGCCAAGGTATTGTCCAGTGTGGGTAGATTGGTAAAGCACTGCGTACCTTGTCCTAAGGTTCGTAGGTTCGAGTCTCCTTCAGCCAGAGATCAGTGTTTATATTTATATATATATATTATATATATATATATATATATATATATATATATATATATATATATATATATATTATTTTAACCAAGAACGAGTGGTATTGATCAACAACAACACTGCGCTAGCCAAGGATTCGAACCCATGTTGTACTGGCCTGTCACATTTGCCCAATGTGGAAGTAGGTCGTTCCCAAGGGTTAGGCAAATTCCCAAGTATTAAGATCCCAAGAAGTTGCAGTGTCTGACAGGATTGTAGATGAATGGTTCACAGAACCGCCACGTTCCTTAATAAAGATACCCAAGAGTTGCACATGCGTCTAATTTATCAACGTGTCGTTTCTGTGAACCATTCATCTATAATCCTGTCAGACACTGCAACTTCTTGGGATCTTAATACTTGGGAATTCTTCGCTTGCCTAACCCTTGGGCACGACCTACTTCCACACTGGGCAAATGTGACACCACCTACGACTGCTGCACCTCTCCTGCCTACGGTTTATAAACTCCTTTTCCGCTCATATGCCGTACTCTATCCAAGATTGATGGACTGACCACATCGACTCAAGGTTGAGGGACTGATTACCTCATTCTCCTCCTGTTCTTCAAGTTTCTCCTGTGTATGGACTGATGAAGCCACTGTGTGGTGAAACGTTTCCCAAGAGTTGCACATGTGTCTAATTTATCAACTATAAAAGCTAATGAATCCGGTAAAATGTATGAATTTCATTATATACTAATTTGGTTTCTAGTTTGATATTCGTTCCCCTATTAATCTAGACAACATGCCATCAGTTACATATAGGAGCTATTATGCAGGAAGTGCTTCTTAAAGGTTGAATCACAGATGCTTTAGAAACTTTAAGATTTCTAAATTGTGTATGCTTGCAGGATTCAGGAATCCTCTACAATGAATGTGCTGCTTCATTACAAGAATGTTGATATTGTCACAAAATCGATAACCTAGTTTAGACCAATCTGTCATTGGTTTAGGTGCATTTTCTGATCGAGAACGATTTAAGATAATCTCATCATTCGTGTATGCTCGCTCCTATACCAGAAGCAACCAGAAATATGTACTCATGTTAACTTCGGGCCAATGCTCTCACTAGACCGAAGAGTTATATTTTCCTTAGATTTGATATATTGATATAGTGGTTTATTAAAAGTACATACCATTGTTGGATCTGTTGAAAGAATACTATAAAGTTTCTTTGGCTGATAGGGAAACTGAATTCTCTGCTTTCAGCATTTAAATAAGGCGCTTATGTAATCATAAAGCTATGCTGTTCGAGGTGTGAAACTTGCCAGTGATATTTTATTGTCCTTCAATTCAGGTTACTAATGGGACCAGCACACGTTACATGTGGATGCTTTATATAAAGAGTTTTGTAAGTACTATTTAACGGTCAAAGTGGCAGGCAAACGTTATTTTCCTGAGCTATGTCTTCTGGCAAGGCTGAGATGTTTCAGGACATCAAAGTCCTCTGCTAGAAAAGCTGCGAAGCACATTTTAGGCATAGCAGAGTTTTACCAACGTTTTTGCCTAAAATTCTCTCGTATTACTCACTCGTGATTTTCTCTGATAAGTTCAAGTAATAAATTTGTTTGGGATAAACGATGCCTGATAGTTTGATGAGCTGAGCTTCAATGCATAAGAGGGGAATTTTAAAGAACCTTTTTCAGTATATATGAATGCTAGTTAGGTAGGGCTGAGCAGTTCTTCTAAAACCAGCAGTGTATGTTTTACATCATGCGTGTTTTATTCCGCCAAGGAGAAGAAATATCATAACCACTACCGACCTAGAGAAGGAGGCGTCAATCCAAGTAGGAGAAGTCTTTATTTAGGAACTCAGCACTGAGAATGAAGCCAATTATGTCACTTTTCTTAAATTCGTAATATGGTCATTTCTGTTCATAGGTTTCTTGAATATTTTGTAAAGGAATCCGTTTGATTTTCATAATGATGAAGACGTCCGGGATTGGTGGATATCCTTCCTCATGCCAAGATAGCAAGTTCTGCCTATTCGGCACGACATATATATATATGTCGTGCCGAATAGGCAGAACTTGCGATCTTGGCTTAAATAGCAACGCTCATCTTGCCATATAGGACAAGTGAAAATTTGTGTATGCAATAATTTCGCAAAAATCATTCTGAACCTAACGAAAAAAATACATTTGATTGTGTTTGTTTAGTACTAAATTATTGTAAACGTATTTAAAATATATTTGGTTGGGTTAGGCTAAAATAAATTGTTCTTGTTGTAATAAGGTTAGGTAAGTTTTCTAAGATTCTTTTGGTTCAAAATTAAAAATTTTTACATTAACATTAATGAAAAAAATATATCTTTAAACGTATAAGAGAAAATTTCAGAAAAGACTTAATTTTAAATGAGTTCTTGCTAATTGACCAGTTTTACATATTCGGCACGACATATATATATATATATATATATATATATATATATATATATATATATATATATATATATATATATATATATATATATATATATATATATATATATATATATATATATATATATGTTTTACATATTCGGCACGACATATATATATATATATACATATATGTCGTGCCGAATATGTAAAACTGGTCAATTAGCAAGAACTCATTTAAAATTAAGTCCTTTCTAAAATGTTCTCTTATAAGTTTAAAGATATATTTTTTTCATTAATGTTAATGTAAAAATTTTTAATTTTGCACCAAAAGAATCTTAGGAAACTTACCTAACCTTATTATAACAATCGCAATTTATTTTAGCCTAACCTAACTAAATATATTTTAGATTTGTTTACAATAATTTAATGCTAAACAAACACAGTGAAATATATTTTTTTTGTTAGGTTCAGAATGATTTTGGTGGAATTATTGCATACACAAATTTTGACTTGTCCTATGTGGCAAGATGAGCGTTGCTATTTAAGCCAAGATCGCAAGTTCTGCCTATTCGGCACGACATATATATATATATATATATATATATATATATATATATATATATATATATATATATATATATATTGCGAGATTATTGCATACACAAATTTTTACTTGAATTATTTGGCAAGCAAATAACAACACTGCACTAGCCAAGGACTCTGACCCATGCTGCTTTGGCCTGCCTCATGGTGGGCGAAAACACGTGATGCCCTTATCCACTGAACCATACGATCCTTAAGAATAGGGCATCCAGCGGAACTGGATGTTGTACTCCCTACCCAAGGATACACGATTGTGTTGATTAATCTAGGCTATTTTCATTCTAGTCCCTGTTTGGTGTACTAGTTCAACGAGCAGTATTTTACATTATTGTGACCACGAACGAGTGGTATTGATCAATAACAACACTGCACTAGCCAAGGACTCGAACCCATGCTGCTTTGGCCTGCCTCATGGTGGGCAAAAACACATCACGCACTTATCCACTGAACCATGGTTCAGTCCTGTAGACTGTCTTTTTTGCTGACATTAGTGCCTTCTCGACAAAATCCTTAGGATATTTTAGTTTTGTGGCTATGTTGAATATCTTGCTGATTTCGTCCTCTAGGTACTCTGGACTGCAGATGCGCAATGCTCTCAAGAACATTGTAAGGAACACACTCCTTTTTACCCTGGTTTCGTGGTTGGAATAGTAGTGAATGTATGACAACACATTGGTGGCCTTCCTATAAACTGTGATTTTGAATTTTCTATCGACACGATGGATTAAAACATCTAGGAACGGCAAAGTGTTATTTATTTCATGTGTTTGAAGGGAACTTTTATGCTCAAAAACAAGGCATGGAATGGGAAATCCCCTTAGCCCCTTACTCAGCAACCTGTATATGGAATTCTATGAGACCAGACTTCATAAAGACTTTCTCCCAGATAAAGCTAGTTGGTTCAGATACGTAGATGATGTTCTTTGCCTGTGGCCTAATGATCACAATATTGATGAGTTTCTTCCCAGACTCAATGGCTTAGTACCTTCCATTAAGTTCACCACAGAACATGAAATGAATAACACTTTGCCGTTCCTAGATGTTTTAATCCATTGTGTAGAAAGAAAATTTAAATTCACAGTTTATAGGAAGTCCACCAATGTGTAGTCATACATTCACTACTATTCCAACCACGAAACCAGGGTAAAAAGGAGTGTGTTCCCACAGCTGGCGCCCTCTCACGACCACGATGTCAGCAATGTCACAAGATGTGTCGGGTTCCCAGGAATCTCCACGACAGAGCTAATGCTGTGGAATCAGTCCACGAGGCATCGTGTGCCACAGGGTTTGTGCACTCAATCCCTCAAATGGCAACATCCATGCACATAATGGATGTCTAGGCTCCCGGAGGGCTCCAAACTGGAGTAATCAACAGCCACTCTGACAGCTACAGTGTCTTCACCTCTACAGAGGACCTAATATCTGCAATCAAATTAACGTCCACCAGGACGCTGGCACACATCCCTAAAGCAGCTAGCCCTCAAGCTGCCAGGAAATTTGCTGACCTCTTGAAGAAAGCCAACTATGCCCTTGCAAACAACGGATCCTGGCACAACCTACTGATACAGGCAATGCCTCTCTAGTTGTCCCACCAAGAAAGACAAGTCCCTATTAACATCTGTTATTAGGGGAATAAATACACAATCTAGAGATGATAACCTCGTCCGTCTTCCCTCTAGGGCGACAAATACCCATCGGGTAAATGCCAGCACCGAAACACCTGATCCCTCAAAAATCTGAGCCAAAATTAACAAGAAAAAAAAATAAGAAAAATAAGAAAATAATAAAAAAAATAAAAGAGAGTAATAATACTGGAGGATATGATAGCTCCTAAGGACGTCGTTACAGCACAAGCCCTGAAGGACAACCATTCACCCAGGGCTCCCAGTACCAACACTGACCTCCCTGACATTGCAGCAGGTGAAGAACATTTAACCCTACATGACGCTGATGTGTATAAAGCCGCTATCTCATTACCACAGGGCTAAACAGGGGGTTTCACCGGTTTAAGGGCCAACAGGCCTGCTGCAGTGATCCTCCTTTCTTATGTTTTTACAACACTTAACCCTTTCAGGGTCGGCAGGCCCTCTTCCAAACCTGTTCTCAGGGTCTGTAAAAATTCGAAAAAAAAAAAATTATTTTTTCTTATGAAAAGATAGTGTTTTTTTTTTCTAAATTTTATAGGCTAAACAAAAAATTTTTACCATCAATACTTACCGAGATATGGAGGCGTGAAGTTGACAGAAAATGACCGGCATACAGTAACATCGCCGACTGCCAGTCACCCGGTATTACTCTATTTTCTTTTTTCGGTACTATTTTCTATTATTTTTTAATTTTTTTTTCAAGTAACTTTTATGGCCTGTGACACCAATTTTGTAAGTTATTTCTTTTTCTATACTACACAATAACTGCATGAACACTGTTGTCACTATTTTGTTTACAAAACTTATTTACACAAACGAACAATACAAAGTGTTGTTTATTACTATTTTTCTATATTTTATATACACATATACAGTCACAGGACATGTTTTTAGAAGTTCTGCACCCTGTAGAAGTCTTTGAAACATGATGTCATGCACAATGGTGTTTTACACTCCTCGCACAGACGTAGCACCTCTTCTGAGCATTTTTCTTGAAAGCAGTAGCAGATAGTTTTGTTAGGAAGTGATCACCATGCTTCAGACGAGAAGGTAGTTGTAGATAATTACGTGGGCGGTTTTCTATTACAGGTGCTGTTCCTTGGTACTTGATTATTATTTGTCTGATGACAGACAAACAAAATTCGCCATATGGTGGTTTGTTTCTGGTCCTCATCTTATTTATATTATAAGCATTGAGCATGGAAATATCCAGAATTTGGAAGAAGAGTTTTATGTACCAGTTATAACTCTTGCAAACACAATCAGCAAACCCAATCTGCATGTCACATTTGTCCATTGAATGCAGATTGAGGATGAAGTCAATCACAGCTGCAGGTTTTAGAATGGGTTCATTGCTTTCTCTATGCTGCCTGCAGTGTCTGCCATTTCATTAGGGTGAACTGATGACAACAGTGTGACATCTCATTTGTCATGCCACCGAAATGCCATGATGTCGTTGGCAGCAAACGCCTGCACCTCACCTCTACGAGTGCCAGCGTCGACCCTGGGCATATGTTTACGATTTGCACCCACTGTGCCACACACATCTGTCATGTTCACTCGCAAGAAATCACTGAGTAAGGGGCTTGTATGCCAGTTATGAGTATATATGTCCCTTACAAGATATGGTTCCATCACTATTCTAACCACATCACCGGAGATACCCAGTAATTTCCTGGTATCTTGCAGTGTATTACTTCCAGTGTCCACAATTATATCCAATACAAGACCACTGTAACAATCACAAAGTACAAACAACTTTATAAGAAAGCGTTTCCTCTTGCTCGGTATGTACTGCTTGAATGAGAGTCTTCCTTTGAACAGAATCAAAGACTCATCATTAAGAAGCTTCCTGAAGGGATAAAAATACATACTGAATTTCTGTTTCAGATACACAAACACATTCCTATTCTTGTATAACCTGTCGTTTCTGTCAGGCCTGGTTTTGTCTGAAAAGTGAAGCATACATAATAGTAGCATGAATCGATTCACTCCTATTATATCACTGAAACCTGGGGTTGCAATCTGGCGGTCTGTTGACCAGTATGATTTCACACTCTCCTTATACACATGTGGCATAAGCATTATTGTGGCAAACAAAAGATACCTCTCAGCCACATTTGTCTCCTTCCACTGGTGTAGGCGTGAGTTTGGTGAAAGTATTGTGTTTGTCATGGTGTACTCGTACTATCTGTTGCTTTCCCTGACAATGATTTCTATCAGGGGTTCGTCAAAGAATAACTCGAAACATTCCAGTTCACTGGCATTGTTTCCAAGTGTACAAGATGACCGTATTCCACTTTGGCTTTCGTCAAACCGATGGGGATTTGGAACAAAACTGGCAGCTTCCTGCCAATCCCAGGTGCGGTCTGCTGGTGGGTACTGGATATTGACAGGTGGTTGTGGTTGTGGAGGTTGTGGGTGTGGAGGTTGCGGTTGTGGAGGCTGGTGTGGTGGGTGGGTGGGGGATGGTGGCCTTTGTTGTAGATCAGCTGAGGCAGCGGCGTGGGTGGCAGCATGGCCCACTGCTGGTGCCTCACGGCTAGCACCACCACTACCACCACCATGCACATTTTCCATCCCAACTGCAACACTATCATCTTCATTTTCACTATCTGTTCCTGTTGCACAGCTACGGAATGTATTCCGAGATGTACTCCTTCCCCTTGGAATAGCATATGGCACACTACCAGAGCGCATATACCGCCGTATATACTGACTCTTCAATGGAGAATATTCCACTTCACTATCACTACTGGAACTGTTTTCAAGAGCTTGTAGTTCATATTCGCTATCACTATCATCACCAATGCTCACATCAGGATATGGGAAAATGGGAGTTTCCTCTTTGATTCTGGTAAAACTGAACGTGAACAAGACGGCCCAGCACCAGAGGTGGAAGGCTGAGGGTCGTCTGGGTTTTCCTCACTATTACCGGTAATATGGTCATTAGTTTCGGTCACAACCTCATTAAAACCTTGAAACTCATCTTCACTGTTATTTCCATCTGTATTAGAACTGTCACTGGGGAACAAAAGTGTCCCAGTTCGCCGAGGAGTGAGGAGCTTCTTACCGCGAGGCATGGTGAACAAGGTATTCTAAAATGGCGTCCCCACAATGCGCCACTGGGTCCCAGAATTTGTTTCTACCGTGCACACCGACCATGCAAACCCATTCTCTCACATCTAGGCCTACCAGCTGTTTCTCACTTAATTTGAAGCCGCTGGCATAATATGCGTACTAGTAGAGCACCAACCCTGGCGCACAAGCCGTACAAGTATGGTACCAACCCTGAAAGGGTTAAAACAAATGCTCAATCCAGCACTTGGTGATGTTCCAGAGAGGCTGTTGTCCAAACTCTCCAATTTTTTCAGTGTGTGCCTGGCTGACAGTGTCCCAGAGGCAATTAGACCCTTCTTCTTTGGTGCCTTAGTATGTCCCCTCTGGAAAAAGGATGGAGAAATCAGGTTCATTGCAATGGGCAACACCTTCGGCGCCAAGTCGCCAAGACTGCAGAAAGAATGGTGAGTCAAGAGGCTGCCGCAGTGTTGAAACCAACTCAGCTCGGTTTTGGTGTTCAACAAAGCAGTGAAGCAGCTGCCCATGCAGCTTGAATATACATCAACAACATGTCCAATGAAACAACCTTGATCAAATTGGACTTTGCCAATGCTTTCAGCATAGAGAGAAGGGATGCTGCTCTCCAATCAGTTTCTAGATACTTCCCTTCTCTCTATCCCTTCATGCAATCTTGTTATAATGTGACTTCTAAACTACTGTTTGGGGACCATGAAAGTGACTGCAGAGCAGTTTATATAGCCATATAAACTATTCTGCAGACAAGTCCTGAGCCACTTCAAAATGAACTGTCCTAGTAGCAGTACAAGTAAACAAGCATACATACACTTTCAGTGGAACACCATCTGAAGTACCTGTTTAAATGATTGGACCACTGTAGCCCACACCTGTTACATGAAATGGTTTCACTAACTGCACAAGCTCCTTTGACAATGGTGGAGGACCTGGGCACATATAGGATCTGGCATCCACACAGTGACGTATTACACAAGAATTAATAACTCTTTTTACACTTTGCCATCCTTGTGGAATTCAGAAAGATTCCCTAAAACAATTTAAGGTATCTTGTACCCCACCATGCATTTCATTTTTATGAGCATTTAAAACAATCAAAATTGTCAGATGATGAGTTTTGGGCAGTAAGATAGGGTGTTTAGCATATTCACCCAATTCTGCATTTTGTAACCTACCTCTGCACCTAATTACATTATTCTCTAAATACAGCCCCAATTTCATTATTATGGAACCTTTCACAATTTTTCTTTCCATCATTAATTTAATCTCATCTCCTTAGATTTCTTCCTGTACCCTCTGTATCCAATATTCCAGAGGATGTGAAAATTTATACGAGATATTCATTTTGTTTAGAAATTGAAACACCAACTTTGTTACATTGACTAGTTTGGGCAAAGAAGAATACCTATTTATATCAATGGCTAAGGAGGGACAAACTATTGGAGCGGTGGTCACAGTAATTTCAACAGGAGCAATATACGCCTTTTGTACAGGCCAATTAACTTTATTTACCAACCATATGCATAAGGTAAACCTCGAGACAAGAAATCAGCTGGATTCTCATCACCAGGTATATGATTAAATGTTAACATATGCTAACCCAAACTATTATATTTCTCTTGCGTCTGATTAATTTCAGTGACTCTGTTTTGTATGTATACAATTTTACTGTTCCTATTACGAATCCATTGTAAGGGTACCTCATTATCAGACCAAATTACAGTGTCGCTAATATTTATCTCCTGTAACTTATTTCTTATATAATTCACTAATTTGACACCTACATAAGTGGCTGTTAATTCTAACTGAGGTAAGGTATGTGATTTAATTGGAGACACTTTAGCCTCAGACATAACAAGAGAAATAACACTATTACATTGAAGGTAAGTGACTTGTCCATACGCCAATTTCGAAGCATTGCAAAAATTGTGGAGTATATTTTTCCCATCTGGATTGGCCACCTGGTGTGGGAACTCCAACATTGGAATTTTTACATAATCACCAATTAATTCTTCTCGCCTGTTAATGAATTCCTCAAGTAGGGTTTCATCCCAAGTGCATTTAAGCTTCCATGCTTCTTGTATCAACAATTTAACTCTTACAGTAATGGGTGACACTAAGCCTAGTGGATCAAAACATTTGTAATCTTCAGCAAGCAAGACTCTCTTGGTTAATTTATTGGGCATACTGTAATTATTAGATTTTAACAGTAACAAATCTCACTCAGTATCCCAGGTTAATCCCAATACATCACTACATTTAGGTACTTCATCTCCGGGGTAATCTTTATTTATTTTGTTCTTTAGTTTGGACGAATTGCTATTTCATTCCCTCAGAGGCATATTTGCACTTTGCATTATTTTATTAGCCTCTCCATATATCATCAACAGTTCCTCTTCAGTTGACATCACCCCCAGGAAAATGTCCACATAAAACTGTTTACTCATTACTTCACTTATTGGACCACCTGTATGCTTAAGGTGTGCATTTATCGTCGCTTGAAGTAGGAACAGAATGGATGTAGCACCAAATAATACGCTCTTAAAGCAAAAAGTTTTTAGAGAGCTAAGTGGGTCACTAGGATTCTCAGACCATAAGAAGCGGGTACAATCCCTGTCAGCCTCTTGCAAGCCCACTCTTAGGAAAGCTTTACTTATGTCAACCATAAAGGTATAATTCTTCACCTTGAAATTTAATATCTCCTAATTTTTCCGTCAACGACGGACCTGTCCTCAAACAGTCATTTAAACTAAGCACATTTTTGTTACTCCTGGCACTACAATTAAACACAATCCTCAGAGGAGTGGTCTTAGAATTCTTCTTCATTCCGTGATGTGGCAAATAGTGACCATAAATCTTGTTCAGTAATTATATCATTATAGGAAGGCAACAATTCTGGTGTATTACTCAGTTTGCAGAGCTGAACCTTTAATTATCCATATGCCATCCTGTAATTAGTGGGCAATTCTGGATGGTTCAGTCTTCACGGAAGTCGCACCCAGTATTGTCCAGATTCAAATTTTACATCTCTCAGGTACTGTTCCTGAGTAAAAGAATCGTCTGGACTATCTTCAATTACATTGATTCCGATGCTGTCTAATTCCCACAATTTATGTACTGGCTCAACACCATCTTCTATGGAAGAATTATACTGGAGCACGATTTCATGAGTAAGACACACAGTGATGGTATTTATAGTTTCCTCTAATTATGCATTATTAGTATGAGGAAGCCTACTATAAATTACATGACCTCCTGCAGTCTTTAAAAGAGTGACACCACATTTCTTTACCATACCCTTTACAAAGGAGGCATGACAGTGACTACCTATCAAAATATTTATTGGGCCTACAGAATCATCATTTACACCAGAAGGTGCTAAATTTACATTATGTGAAAGCCTTTCAGTAGCTTAACTAAGCCCTATTGTAGATATTTTCTCTTGGAGCCTATCTACAAATACTGCATTAATACGTTTTTTCTCATTGCCCAAACTGACAGTTACATAAACAGTGTCATACAATTGAGCCCTTTTATTTGAAAGAAAACCAGATAATTTTAGAGTTGTTGGATCCCCCATTTGTACTTTCATTCCATTAAGACATTTACGTTTTATGAAAGTACGTTGTGATCCCTGGTCTAGTAATGCTGTTACATTTCTTTATTTATACCTTTTATCATCAATTTTTACCTCTAACCAGGTAAGGCTACTTCGGCTAAACCATCATTATTAACATTAGCAGCAATCTTTACATTAGCTACTGTTGTGTCAGGGTTGTCAACATTATCATTATTATCACCATTATCATATAGACCCTTACACATGACTATATGGTGCCTTCCTTTGTGGCATTGATAACAGTTGTTTAATTTGGCATGACAATCCTTTACTTTGTGATCACCTAGACATCTGATACAACTGCCAAGTTCTTCCATGAATTATATGTATCACAATTCTTAGAGAAATGCATACCCTTGCAGAAGAGACAATCTCTTTTTTCTTTGATTGTTTTCTTATTAACTGGGCTACTCTTCAGAGGGTACTTATTCTTCTTACTTTGATGTGGAGAATCACTATTTCTGATTCCTGCTACTTGATATGTGCCTATTCAACTCCTTTTAGGAAATGAATTATGATTATTAACATTGGGGTAATTTTTCCCTTTGTGAAACTTGATAGATACCTCAAAGTTACGATGTGTTGCATCTTTAAAATGATCTGGCTGGCTGGTCTGCAATTGAACAATTAATTCTTGAAGACCTAGTCTTATTTCCTCCAGACCAAAATAACCTTTGTGATACTTGTTCGAGATTCATTCAACTGTTTTACAGCTTAATTTCTTCTGTACAATGGCACTCATTAACCAATCTGAATCATTCAGAATATATTTATTACTTAAAGTTTTAAGAGTGCTCTCCAATTTAACTCTAAACTGCTGTAAACTTTTGTAAGTGTGATGTGGAGTTTTTAAATTAACAATGATAGTTACTAGATCCAACCTACTTTGTTCTATATTGCCAAAAGTGACCTTCAACAAGTCAACTGCTTCTTTGTAAGAATCATCTACATTGGGAAAGGCTTGTATGAGCATGTTTGCATCTCCTCTTATCTGCCCTTTCAGGTAAAATAATTTAGTAACACATGCTTATTATGCATAGCTGCTTTAAAAGTTGACCAAAACTCCTCCCAGTTATCTCCAGGATTAAATACAGGTAAACATAATTCTGGGAGTTTTGGCAAAGACATCTTATTTACTTGAAAAGGTTGACTAACTGCCTGGTTTACATCTTTTAATTTATTCAAAGCCTGACTTTTACAAGAAAGAATTTTTTCTTCTAATTCATAGTAGTTATTAATCAGAATATCCATTTATGTCTCATCTGCACAATTTACCAGTAAATTTCTTTCATATTTTTTTTGTAATATAATTTGTACGAATCATATCTATTCCCTAAATACAATTTCAAGTCATCAGTATTCAGTTTCCTGATTCATTAATTCCAAACATTTACTGTATGCCTTAGTCACATGACTTTTTCTAGTCTATAATGATGCTTTCTTAGCTCTAAATTCCATGAACTTGTCATCTACATTAATTTCCTCATTTTCACCCATGGTTCAATATATTAAATTCAACTTAATTAATAAACACTGATTATGTACTTAATTATGTACTTTACAAAGGTAAATATTTCAGCTTTCCTTTGAATAAATCCTAGCCAGACTTGCCTTAGCAAAATTAATGTTGTACAAATACACACTAATATAAGTCTTAGCCAGACTTGGCTTAGCAAAATTAATATTGTACAAATTCATGCTAAAATAAATCCTAGCCTGACTTGGCTTAGCAAAATTAATATTATACAAATACACACTAATATAAATCTTAGCCAGACCTGGCTTAGCAAATTTAATATTGTACAAATACACACTAATTTAAATCATAGCCAAACTTGGCTTAGCAAAATTAATATTATTCAAATACACACTAATAATGAATCCCAGGTTACAACCTATACAGATGTGACAGAGTGAACAGGCAAAAGGGGGGGGAGGGTTGGCCTGTATATTGCAGAGTCACTTGTTTGCACAGAACTGCTTAATGCCTCAAATGATGTAGTGGAAGTTTTAGCAGTAAAGGTCGAGAACCAAAACCTAGTCATTGTGGTAGTCTACAAGCCTCCGGATGCAACATCCCAGCAATTCCAGGAACAGCTGTTAAAAATTGACCACTGTCTGGAAAATCTTCCAGCTCCTGCACCCAACATCTTGCTCCTGGGGGATTTCAACTTAAGGCACCTAAAATGGAGGAATATAGCAAATAATATTGTTGCAGTAATAACACCAGGAGGCAGCTCTGATGAAAACTCACACTCACACGAGCTTTTAAATCTCTGCACAAATTCAATTTAAACCAGCAAATAAAAGACCCTACTAGACTGGAGAGTACACTAGACATCATCTTCACTAACAATGATGATCTGATAAGAAATGTCACCATATCAAAAACAATATACTCAGATCACAACATAATTGAGGTTCAGACATGTATGCGTGGAGCCCCAGATCGACATAATGAGACTAGTCACGAGGGAGCAGTCACTAAATTCAACTTCAATAACAAAAACATAAAGTGGGACCAAGTAAACCAAGTCCTAACCGATATAAGCTGGGAAGATATACTAAGCAACACAGACCCCAACTTATGCCTAGAACAGATTAACTTGGTGGCACTCGATGTATGCACAAGGCTTATTCCTCTAAGAAAAAAAAGGAGTAGATGTAAAATAGAAAGAGACAGGCGCTCCCTTTACAGGCGACGGAAAAGAATAACAGAGGTCAATATATCTGAAATGCGTAGGGAGACACTGGTCAGAGAAATAGCAAGCATCGAACTTAAGCTAAAGAAATCTTATAGGAGTCAGGAATCGCGGGAAGAACTAAAAGCCATAAATGAAATCGAAAGAAACCCAAAGTATTTCTTCTCCTATGCCAAATCAAAGTCGAGAACAACGTCCAGTATTGGGCCCCTACTTAAACAAGATGGGTCCTACACAGGTGACAGTAAGGAAATGAGTGAGCTACTCAAGTCCCAATATGACTCAGTTTTTAACAAGCCGCTAACCAGACTGAGAGTCGAAGATCAAAATTAATTTTTGTATGAGACAGCCACAAAATTTGGTTAATACAAGCCTATCCGATGTTATCCTGACGCCAAATGACTTCTAACAGGCGATAAATGACATGCCCATGCACTCTGCCCCAGGGCCAGACTCATGGAACTCCGTGTTCATCAAGAACTGCAAGAAGCCCCTATCACGAGCCTTTTCCATCCTTTGGAGAGGGAGCATGGACACGGGGGTCGTCCCACAGTTACTAAAAACAACAGACATAGCCCCACTCCACAAAGGGGGCAGTAAAGCAACAGCAAAGAACTACAGACCGATAGCACTAACATCCCATGTCATAAAAATCTTTGAAAGGGTCCTAAGAAGCAAGATCACCACCCATCTAGAAACCCATCAGTTACACAACCCAGGGCAACATGGGTTTAGAACAGGTCGCTCCTGTCTGTCTCAATTATTGGATCACTACGACAAGGTCCTAAATGCACTAGAAGACAAGAAGAATGCAGATGTAATATATACAGACTTTGCAAAAGCCTTCGACAAGTGTGACCATGGCGAAATAGCGCACAAAATGCGTGCTAAAGGAATAACAGGAAAAGTCGGTCGATGGATCTATAATTTCCTCACTAACAGAACACAGAGAGTACTCGTCAACAGAGTAAAGTCCGAGGCAGCTACGGTGAAAAGCTCTGTTCCACAAGGCACAGTACTCGCTCCCATCTTGTTCCTCATCCTCATATCCGACATAGACAAGGATGTCAGCCACAGCACCGTGTCTTCCTTTGCAGATGACACCCGAATCTGCATGACAGTGTCTTCCATTGCAGACACTGCAAGGCTCCAGGCAGACATCAACCAAATCTTTCAGTGGGTTGCAGGAAACAATATGAAGTTCAACGATGAGAAATTTCAATTACTCAGATATGGTAAACACGAGGAAATTAAATCTTCATCAGAGTACAAAGCAAATTCTGGCCACAAAATAGAGCGAAACACCAACGTCAAAGACCTGGGAGTGATCATGTCGGAGGATCTCACCTTCAAGGACCATAACATTGTATCAATCGCATCTGCTAGAAAAATGAGAGGATGGATAATGAGAACCTTCAAAACTAGGGAGGCCAAGCCCATGATGACACTCTTCAGGTCACTTGTCCTATCTAGGCTGGAATATTGCTGCACACTAACAGCACCTTTCAAGGCAGGTGAAATTGCTGACCTAGAAAATGTACGGAGAACCTTCACAGCGCGCATAACGGAGATAAAACACCTCAATTACTGGGAGCGCTTGAGGTTCCTAAACCTGTATTCCCTGGAATGCAGGCGGGAGAGATACATGATTATATACACCTGGAAAATCCTAGAGGGACTAGTACCGAACTTGCACACGAAAATCACTCACTACGAAAGCAAAAGACTTGGCAGACGATGCAACATCCCCCCAATGAAAAGCAGGGGTGTCACTAGCACGTTAAGAGACCATACAATAAGTGTCAGGGGCCCGAGACTGTTCAACTGCCTCCCAGCATACATAAGGGGGATTACCAACAGACCCCTGGCAGTCTTCAAGCTGGCACTGGACAAGCACCTAAAATCGGTTCCTGACCAGCCGGGCTGTGGCTCGTACGTTGGTTTGCATGCAGCCAGCAGCAACAGCCTGGTTGATCAGGCTCTGATCCACCAGGAGGCCTGGTCACAGACCGGGCCGTGGGGGCGTTGACCCCCAGAACTCTCTCCAGGTAAACTCCAGGTAATATAAATCTTAGCCAGACTTGCCTTAGCAAAATTAATATTATACAAATACATGCTAATGTAAATCCTAGCCAGACTTGGCTTAGCAAAATTAATATTATACAAACACACACTAATATAACTCCGACAATTTCTGTTCCTATTTGAGAGGTTTCAACCACATCTAACCTCCAGAGCTACGAAATATTCTTCCAGTTTCAATATGGTGTCCCGTCACCAAGTGATGCTACCCCCATCGCTGGTTCCCTTTTCTATTTCCAAATTAATTTTTACTAACAACAATGTATTTCATTAAGTTACATGCAAAAATACACTATGTTTCGGAAAATATACAATATTTTCCAGAGTGTGCAACAGAGGAACCATCTCGCCCCCTTTCATTTCTGTCTGGTCACCAAGGAAGTTACAGAAGCGCTCTCCAGTGATCTCAGTCTGTGGTTCTTGGATGATGGTACCCTAGCTGGCACTATAGAATCTCTACTAGAGGACATCAGAAAAATTAAAGACATGAGAGAGACCCTGGGCCTATCTTTAAACCCCACAAAATGCGAATGGGGTCGAAGAGGTATGGGGTAGGTTTAAAAATGTAGTGTTAGAGTGTTCAGCAGAAGTTTGTGATTACAGGAAAGTGGGTGCGGGAGGGAAGAGGAGCGATTGGTGTAATGATGATGTCAAGAGAGTAGTAAGGGAGTAAAAGTTAGCATATGAGAAGTTTTTACAAAGTAGAAGTGATGCAAGGAGGGAAGAGTATATGGAGAAAGAGAGAGAGGTTAAGAGAGTGGTGAAGCAATGTAAAAAGAGAGCAAATGAGAGAGTGGGTGAGATGTTATCAACAAATTTTGTTGAAAATAAGAAAAAGTTTTGGAGTGAGATTAACAAGTTAAGGAAGCCTAGAGAACAAACGGATTTCTCAGTAAAAAATAGGAGAGGAGAGTTATTAAATGGAGAGTTAGAGGTATTGGGAAGATGGAGGGAATATTTTGAGGAATTGTTAAATGTTGATGAAGATAGGGAAGCTGTGATTTCGTGTATAGGGCAAGGAGGAATAACATCTTGTAGGAGTGAGGAAGAGCCAGTTGTGAGTGTGGGGGAAGTTCGTGAGGCAGTAGGTAAAATGAAAGGGGGTAAGGCAGCCAGGATTGATGGGATAAAGATAAAAATGTTAAAAGCAGGTGGGTATATAGTTTTTGAGTGGTTGGTGCAATTATTTAATAAATGTATGGAAGAGGGTAAGGTACCTAGGGATTGGCAGAGAGCATGCATAGTTCCTTTGTATAAAGGCAAAGGGGACAAAAGAGAGTGCAAAAATTATAGGGGGATAAGTCTGTTGAGTATACCTGGTAAAGTGTATGGTAGAGTTATTATTGAAAGAATTAAGAGTATGACGGAGAATAGGATAGCAGATGAACAAGGAGGCTTTAGGAAAGGTAGGGGGTGTGTGGACCAGGTGTTTACAGTGAAACATATAAGTGAACAGTATTTAGATAAGGCTAAAGAGGTTTTTGTGGCATTTATGGATTTATAAAAAGTGTATGACAGGGTGGATAGGGGGGAAATGTGGCAGATGCTGCAGGTGTATGGTGTAGGAGGTAGGTTACTGAAAGCAGTGAAGAGTTTTTACGAGGATAGTGAGGCTCAAGTTAGAGTATGTAGGTAAGAGGGAGATTATTTCCCAGTAAAAGTAGGCCTTAGACAAGGATGTGTGATGTCACCGTGGTTGTTTAATATATTTATAGATGGGGTTGTAAGAGAAGTAAACGCGAGGGTCTTGGCAAGAGGCGTGGAGTTAAAAGATAATCACACATAAAATGGGAGTTGTCACAGTTGCTCTTTGCTGATGACACTGTGCTCTTGGGAGATTCTGAAGAGAAGTTGCAGCGGTTGGTGGATGAATTTGTAGGGTATGCAAAAGAAGAAAATTAAAAGTGAATACAGGAAAGAGTAAGTTCATGAGGATAACAAAAAGATTAGGTGATGAAAGATTGGTTATCAGATTGGAGGGAGAGAGTATGGAGGAGGTGAATGTATTCAGATATTTGGGAGTGGACGTGTCAGCTGATGGGTCTATGAAAGATGAGGTGAATCATAGAATTGATGAGGGGAAAAGGATGAGCAGTGCACTTAGGAGTCTGTGGAGACAAAGAACTTTGTCCTTGGAGGCAAAGAGGGGAATGTATGAGAGTATAGTTTTACCAATGCTCTTATATGGGTGTGAAGCATGGGTGATGAATGTTGCAGCGAGGAGAAGGCTGGAGGCAGTGGAGATGTCATGTCTGAGGGCAATGTGTGGTGTGAATATAATGCAGAGAATTCGTAGTTTGGAAGTTAGGAGGAGGTGCGGGATTACCAAAACTGTTGTCCAGAGGGCTGAGGAAGGGTTGTTGAGGTGGTTCGGACATGTAGAGAGAATGGAGTGGAACAGAATGACTTCAAGAGTGTATCAGTCTGTAGTGGAAGGAAGGCGGGGTAGGGGTCGGCCTAGGAAAGGTTGGCGGGAGGGGGTAAAGGAGGTTTTGTGTGCAAGGGGCTTGGACTTCCAGTAGGCATGCGTGAGCGTGTTTGATAGGAGTGAATGGAGACAAATGGTTTTTAATACTTGACGTGCTGTTGGAGTGTGAGCAAAGTAACATTTATGAAGGGATTCAGGGAAACCGGCTGGCCGGACTTGAGTCCTGGAGATGGGAAGTACAGTGCCTGCACTCTGAAGGAGGGGTGTTAATGTTGCAGTTCAAAAACTGTAGTGTAAAGCACCCTTCTGGCAAGACAGTGATGGAGTGAATGATGGTGAAAGTTTTTCTTTTTCGGGCCACCCTGCCTTAGTGGGAATCGGCCAGTGTGTTAATAAATAATAATAAAAAATGCGAATAGTTTCTACCAATCGACAGATCATTCAGAATATTAGTGCTGTTTTACCAGGAGCACGAGCCATTGATCCAGTTAACAGAACTCTTCTTGGTGCTCCTCTTGGGCCCAGTGCCATTGATCTGATCCTAGAAAAGAAAATGTCAGCCCTCAAAACGATGGAAGGCAGAATGAAAGACATTGATACACATCATGCCTTCTACCTACTCAACAGGTGCCTGTCCATTCCAAAACTTACCTACTTCCTGAGATGGTCCCCAGACTTCAGCAGTTCAAAACTGAAGGAATATGACTGTCTCCTTAAGACCATACTACAGAGTGTATTGAATCTTTCCCTTAATGATGGACAGTGGCTGCAAGTCTCACTTCCAGTCAGGCTTGACTGAGAGTATGCAAATCCTCCCAGATTGCCCTACCAGCTTTCCTATTCTCTTCCATACCATCAAATGAGTTAATAAAACAAATTCTTCTAGACAACCTCAGCAACTCAGCGAGAATACAGAACCCTAGCTACACCAGTGCCGTCACCAAATGGGAGACTCTTACTGTTCCAGCATGAAACCTAGTGCAGCACTGGCCTACAAACAGTCAAGCTCTGATATCCCCTTTGCTGACAAGGTGCTTGTCAATATGCTTAGAGCTGTAACATCAGGCAGGAAGAGTGACCATCTCCAGGCTGTGAATACACATCACTCTTAGGACTTCCTCCAAACAGTTCCCATTTCGGTAATGGGAACATGCCTCCATAATGCAGTGGCGCTGCACCTTGTTACCCCAATTCACACGGAATATACATGTTTTTGCAATGATGTGCAAGCTGACCAATATGGTGCACATGGCCTTAACTGCTGCAAAACCAAGGGGTGGCATGCAAGACACAAAGAAGTGAACGACTTCATAAAGAGAAGCTTTTCTACAGCTGGATGCCTAGCCGAGATAGAGCCCCAATCACTAGCAGCCAACAATACTCACAACCCAGGCAACCTCCCCGATGGGATCACCATCTATCCTTGGAAAACTATCCTTGGAAGAATTGCGTACTCCTAGGTTAAATTTATTTATTTTGTTCAGTAGTTTAGTAGAAGAGGTGAGGGTGGAGATGGGTTGTTTAGAGGGAAGATAAGAGAATGAGGTAATGGTAAAGATAATCGTTGCCTGATTTTTTTCTCCGAAGTGTATTTTGCAACTAATGGCATGCGTGGGTGTCCTCTCAAGATTATCTAGACCTTTCCTGTGATAACATAAGAAAGCCTCTTCTTATCAGATTCAAACTTTCAGTAATGGTGTATCCTACTTAGGAAAGTGGTGAAATTAATATTGGAGTGTATATTTTACCAGGAAATATTTTGACTATACCTCCTTTCCTTGGCTTAAAATTTAAAACTTGAAGTGGAAACGACGAACACAGAATCGGTTTGTTTACAGTTTCTCGAGAAACGTGAAAAGCTAATCATATGAGTGATTTACAGGCATGAAAAACCTTAAAAGGGAACACTGGATGAAATTACTGAGGCATCTAAATACGAAAATGTTAGTTTAATGGTAGATTTTAACTTTAACCAAATTAAATGTGTGTGTGTGTGTGTGTGTGTGTGTGTGTGTGTGTGTGTGTGTGTGTGTGTGAGTGTGAGTGTTTTGTGTGTGTGTGTGTGTGTGTGTGTGCGTGTGTGTGTGTGTGTGTTTGTGAGTGTGTGAGTGTTTTGTGTGTGTGTGTGTGTGTGTGTGTGTGTGTGTGTGTGTGTGTGTGTGTGTGTGTGTGTTTGTGTGTGTTTGTGTGTGTGTGTGTGTACTCACCTAGTTGTACTCACCTAGTTGAGGTTGCAGGGGTCGAGTCCAAGCTCCTGGCCCCGCCTCTTCACTGGTCGCTGGTTCCCTGGTCGCTTCACTGGTGTATGTGTGTGTGTGTATGTGTGTGTGTGTGTACGTGTACGTGCGTGTGTGTGTGTACTCACCTAGATGTACTCAGCTAGTTGTGGTTGCAGGGGTCGAGTAACAGTTCATGGCCCCGCCTCATCACTGGCGGCTACTCGGTCACTCTTCCCACTCCAAGAGCTTCATCATATCTCTTCTTAAAGCTTTGTATGGATCCTGCCTCCACTACATCACTTCCTAGACTATTCCACTTCCTGATAACTCTGTGACTGAAGAAATACTTCCTAACATCCCTGTGGTTCATCTGAGTTTTCAACTTCCAACTGTGACCCCTTGTTGCTGAGTCCCATCTCTGGAACATCCTGTCTCTGTTCACCTTGTCGATTCCTCTCAGTATTTTATACGTAGTTATCATATCTCCCCTATCTCTTCTGCCTTCTAGTGTCGTCAGGTCCGTCCTTGTCGGATATACCCCTTAGCTCCGGGACTAGTCTTGTTGCAAACCTTTGCCCTTTCTCAAATTTCCTTACATGCTTGGCTAGGTGAGGGTTCCAAACTGGCGCTGCATACTTCAATATGGGCCTAACGTACACAAATATCGGAATGCTGTTCTTAAGTTTGCCAGGTGCCTGTATGCTGCTGCAGTTATTTGGTTGATGAGCGCCTCAGGAGATGTGCCCGGTGTCATACTCACCCCAAGATCCTTTTCCTTGTGTGAGATTTGTAAGCTCTGGCCCCCTAGGCTACACTCCGTCTGTGGTCTTTTTTGCCCTTCCACAATCTTCATGACTTTTCACTTGGTGGGGTTGAACTCCAGAAGCCAGTTGCTGGATCAATCCTGCAGCCTGCCCAGATCCCTCTCTAGTTCTGCCTGGTCCTCGTTCGATTCAATTCTTCTCTTCAACTTCATGTCATCTGCAAAGAGGGACACTTCGGATTCTATTCCTTCCGTCATGTTGTTCACATATACCAGAAACAGGACCGGTCCTAGGACTAACCCCTGTGGCACCCCGCTCGTTACAGGCGCCCACTCTGACACCTTGCCTCGTACGATGACTCGCTGTTGCCTTCCTGACAGGTATTCCCTGATCCACTGCAGTGCCTTCCCTGTTATGCCTGCCTGGTCCTCCAGCTTTTGCACTAATCTTTTGTGAGGAACTGTATCAAACGCCCTCTTACAGTGCAAGGAAATTCAATCTACCTACCCCTCTCTCTTGTCTTACTGCCGTCATACTGTGTGTGTGTGTGTGTGTGTGTGTGTACTCATTTAATTGTACTCACTTAATTGTGGTTGGAGGGGTCGAGTCATAGCTCCTGTCCCCGCCTCTTCACTGGTCGATACTAGGTCACTTTCTCTCCGCTTCTAGAGCCTTATTATACCTATTCTTAAAGCTATGTATGGAACATATCTCTACTACTTCACTCACCACTTCCTGACAACTCTAAAGAAATACTTCCTTACATCCCTATGACTCATCTGGGTTTTCAATTTCTAACTGTGGCTCCTTGTTCCTGTGTCCCATCTCTGAAACATTCGAACCCTGTTCACCTTGACAATTCCTCTCGGTATTTTATACGTCGTTACCATGTCCCTCCTATCCTCTAGTGTTATCAGGTTAAGTTCCCTTAACCTCTCCTTGTAAGACATATCCCTCAGTTCCGGGACTAGTCTTGTTGCAAACTTTTGTACTTTCTCCAATTTCTTGACGTATTTGACTAGGTGTGGGTTCCAGAGTAGTGCTGCATACTTCAGAATAGGCCTGACATACACGGTGTGCAGTGTCGTGACTGACTCCTTACTTAGATGCCGAAATGCTATTCTCAGGTTTCCCAAACGCCCATATACTGCAGCAGTTGTTTGACTGATGTGTGCCTCATTTGACATGCTCGGTATAATGCTTATCAAAAGAGCCTTTTCTTTATATAAAATTTGTAGCCTTTGGTCCCCTAATCTGTACTCCGTCCACAGTCATTTTTTCCTTCCCCAATCTTCATGACTTTGCATTTCCTTAGGTTAAACTCCAAGAGGCATTTGTCAAACCAGACTTGTAGCCTATCAGATCTCCTTGTAATCTTACCTGATCCTCTCCCACTTGTATTCTCCTCATTAGTTTCACATCATCAGCGAACAGCGACACTTCTAAATCTATTCCTTCCATTATGTGTTTCACGTATTCAAGAAAGAGAACCGAACCTAGGTCTGATCCTTGTGGAACCCCACTCGACATATGCGCTTCTCTAACATGTCATTGCAGAACTCATCTAACCTTCTCTTCCATTCTAGACCCTTTCTACCAACTGTTCCTTTTCAGACCTGCCATCCTCGGTTATCTTGCGTTTACATCCTCCCTTCAGCTTTGTGTAAAATTCAATGTATGTGTGTGTATGTGAGTCAATGTGTGTGAGTGTGTGTGTGTGTGTGTGTGTGTGTACTCACCTAATTGTGGTTGCAGGGGTCGAGGTATATATATAGTATGTATGTGTACTCACCTAATTGAGTACACACACACATGTACTCACCTATTTGTGTGTGTGTGTGTGTGTGTGTGTGTGTGTGTGTGTGTGTATGTGTGTGTGTGTGTGTGTGTGTGTGTGTGTGTGTGTGTGTGTGTGTGTGTGTGTGTGTGTACTCACCTAATTGTGGTTGCAGGGGTCGAGACTCAGCTCCTGGCCACGCCTCTTCACCGACCGCTACTAGGTCCTCTCTCCCCCTGCTCCATGAGATTTATCATACCTCGTCTTAAAACTGTGTATAGTTCCTGCCTCCACTACATCGCTTGCCAGACTATTCCACTTCCTAATTACTCTATGACTGAAGAAATAGTTCCTAACATCCCTTTGACTCATCAGAGTCTTCAGCTTCCAATTGCGCCCCTTTGTTTCTGTGTCCCATCTCTGGAACATCCTGTCTCTGTACACCTTATCTATTCCACGCAGTATTTTGTATGTCGTTATCATGTCTTCCCTGACCCTCCTGTCCTCCAGTGTTGTCAGACCGATTTCCCTTAACCTTTCTTCATAGGACATTTCCCTTAGCTCTGGAACTAGCCTTGTTGCAAACCTTCGTACTTTCTCTAATTTCTTGACGTGTTTGACCAGGTGTGGGTTCCAAACTGGTGCTGCGTACTCCAGTGTATAAAGTCTTGAACGTTTCCTTACTGAGGTACCGGAAAGCTATTCTCAGGTTTGCCAAAGCGCCCATATGCCGCAGTAGTTATCTGGTTAATGTGTGCTTCTGGCGATGTACTCGGTATTATACTCACTACTAGGTCTTTCTCCATGAGTGAGGTTTGCAGCCTTTGGCCTTCTAGCCAATACTCTGTCTGCAGTCTTCTTTGCCCTCCTCCGATTTTCATGACTTTGCATTTGGCGAGGTTAAATTCTAGGAGCCAGTTTCTGGACCATGTATCCAGCCTGTCCAGGTCTCTTTGTAGACCTGTATGGTCCGAGTCTGATTTAACTTCACGTCATCTGCAAACAGGGACACTTCTGAGTCTATACCTTCCGTCATTTCGTTCACATATACCAAGAATAGCAATGGTCCCAGGACTGACCTCTGTGGGACCCCGCTCGTCACCGGCGCCCACTGTGATACCTCATCACGGACCATGACTCGCTGCTGTCTCCCTGTTAGGTATTCTCTGATCCATTGCAGTGTCCTTCCTGTTATACGTGCCTGTTCCTCTAGCTTCTGTACTAATCTCTTGTGAGGAACTGTGTCGAAGGCCTTCTTGCAGTCGAAGAAAATGCAATCAACCCACCCCTCCCTCTCTTTTCTTACTTCAGTTACCTTGTCATAAAACTCTAGTAGGATTGTGACACAGGATTTGCCTTCCATGAATCAGTGCTGGCTGTCGTTTATAATCTTGTTCCGCTCCAGGTGCTCCACAACTCTCCTCCTGATAAACTTTTCCAAGACTTTGCATACTATACACGTCAGTGACACTATAATTTAGTGCCTCATTTCTGTCTCCCTTCTTAAAGATGGGGACTACATTTGCCTTCTTCCATACTTCAGGTAGTTGTCCAGTTTCAAGTGAAGCGTTGAAGATTTTGGTTAGAGGCACACGTAGTGTCCCTACTCCTTCTCTAAGGACCCACAAAGAGATGTTGTCCGGTCCCACCGCCTTTGAGGTATCAAGGTCACTTAGGAGCTTCTCCACCTCCTCCTCAGTTGTGTGTAATTCATCCAACACTTGTTGGTGTGTAATTCATCCAACACTTGTTGGTATATCCCTTGCTGCTATACCCCACTGTTTTGTCTTCCCATTGTCTCTTCAGCCTCCACTGTAAATACTTCCTGAAATCTCATGTTGAGCTCCTCACGTACCTCCTGGTGGTTTCTTGTGAGCTCCCCACCTTCTTTCCTCAGCCTGATTGCCTGGTCCTTGACTGTTGTCTTCCTCCTGATGTGGCTGTAGAGTGGTTTCAGGTCAGACTTTACTTTCGATGCTATGTCATTTTCATACTACCGCTGCACCTCCCTCCTTATCTGTGCATACTCGTTTCTGGCTCGTCGACTGATCTCTTTATTCTCCTGAGTCCTTTGCCTTCTGTACTTTTTCCATTCTCTACAGCACTTAGTTTTCGCCTCCCTGCACCTTCGGGTAAACCAAGGGCTCGTTCTGTCCTTCCCATTATTTCTGTTACCCTTGGGAACAAACCTTTCCTCTGCCTCATTGCATTTTGTTGTCACAAAGTCCATCATTTCGTTTACTGATTTTACTACCAACTCCTGTTCCCACTGAACCTCCTGCAGGAAGGTCCTCATTCCTGTGTAGTCCCCCATTTTATAGTTTAGCTTTTCCCTTCCTACTCCTGTTACCCTCTCCACCTTTAGCTCCACGATGTATTCAAGGCTCATAACTACGTGGTCACTAGTTCCAAGGGGCCTTTCGTATGTGATGTGCTCAATGTCTGAGTTACTCAGGGTGAACACAAGGTCCAGTCTTGCTGGTTCATCCTTCCCTCTCTCTCTCTGGTAGTATCCCTAACATGTTGGTGCATGAGATTTGCCAGCACCACATCCATCATCTTGGCTCTCCATGTTTTGGGACCCCCCATGTGGCTCCAGGTTTTCCCAATCAATTTCCCTGTGATTGAAGTTGCCCATGACCAGTAACTTTGCTCTACTCGAGTGAGCCCTTCTTGCCACCTCAGCTAGTGTGTCCACCATTGCTCTGTTGCACTCATCATATTCCTCTTTTGGCCTTCTGCAGTTCTGTGGTGGGTTATACATCAATGCAATGACTACCTTGTGTTCCCATGACTGAACTGTACCTACTAAGTAATCCCTTTCTCCAATTTCGTCCATACCTTCCATTTCTACATAACCCCACCGGTTTTTTATTAGTAGTGCAACCTCTCCTCCCCCCCTGTCCCTTCTATCCTTCCTCAGGATCTGATATCTGGGTGGGAAGATTGCATCTGTTATTATCCCAGTGAGTTTTGTTTCTGTAACTGCTATGATGTCTGGGGACATCTCCTTGATTCTTTCATGCCACTCCACACATTTATTCGTTATTCCATCCACGTTAGAGGATGGAATAACGAATAAACGTGGTCTGGGGAGAGAGGTGGGTTAGGGGGAGCAGGTGCCCTGGCAGGGCCCTACAGGGGGCTGGTGTGGGGGTGGGGTCTGTGGTGTGGGGTGTGGGGGCAGAGGGCCTATAGAGGGTTTCAGTGGGGGTGGGGGTGGTGGTGAGGGGGATGGAGGGAGAGGGCCTATGGGGGGTTACAGTGGGGGAGGGGGCTGTGGTGAGGGGGATGGGGATAGAGGGTACAGTGTGTGTGTTGCTGTGGGTTACTGAGGGTTGGGTTTGTGGTGAGGGGGATGGGGGAGAGGGTATATTATGTGGGTTACTGTGGGTTTCTGTGGGGGTGGGGTTTGAGCTGAGGGGGATGTGTGGGTCACTGAGGGTTACTGTGGGGGTGGGGTTTATGCAGAGGGGGATTAGATTTAGATTTTGCCACCGAAGTGACTAGTTTATTGTGCACCCCATATCCATCCTGTGGACGGTAGTGCGAGAGCATATGGATACACAAAAGGCCTAGGAACTAGGCCCCAAAGGGTTAATAGGAATACATATGGATTTATATCTACATATCTATAGTTCACTTATCTGTTACAAGCAAATTTAGGAAATTTGCTTAGTATATCTGGTATCTTATTTTCATTAATAAGATATCTTGACATGTAACATAGGTTATTATACTGTCTCTGTATTCCTCAATAAGTGGACAATTAAGCACATAGTGTTCAAGACAGTGACCATATGCCTGATCACATAATTTACATTTAGTTTGATCATCATTTGTGTGTCTCCCAAACTGCCAGAAGTACTTGTAACCAAGCCTAAGCCTGGCCACTACAACATCAGTCAGTCTGTTCACATTGCAAATTGCTCCATAAACATACTTATCTGCGTTCATGTTTTCATAGTGGGTTATAGATCTACTCAGGCTTCTAACTGCATTTCTATAACAATCATTTTCATTATTTACTTCTGTCCTAATATTATTCCTAATGCTAGACACAGTTATACCAAAGTTATATTCTACATTCTCCTTCTGGGTACTCTTCTTGGCTAACATATCAACTTTATCATGAAGGAGTAATCCAATGTGTGATGGGATCCATAGCAATTGTACATTAATTCCTTTGTCCCTAATTTTTGAGTATCTATACCTGGCTTCTCCAATGAGCATATTGTTGGAGTCATTATATGAGTCAAGAGCCTTCAATGATGACATAGAATCAGTAATGATGATAGAGTCAAGCTCAGTGTCACAGGTTAGCTTTAGCGTCATTAGCATTGCAAACAATTCAGTTTGCAGTGTAGACGCCCAGTTGTTAATTCTTATGCCTAACTCAACAAATTTATTATCGTTCTTAACTAGGGAGGTGGCAACAAGAGCAGATGCAGCCCTGCCAGAAGACTCCTGTTTTGATCCATCAGTGTATATAACTTGTGATAACTTATTACTACCAGCTAGGCAAAAAATTTCTTCTTGAGCAGTTGCTTTAACAAGAGATTTAAGGAAGGGATTACTAGCAATGAGCTTCTTGGGAGGGACTTGTAGGTATGTGATATAAATTGAACACATCTTCCATGGAGGGGTGAAATGCTCTTGTTGCCTACAGTGATACAGTTCATGCAGGTTATAAAACTTAATGCAATTGCACGTTTTCACAATCCATTTAGATCTGTGTGTATTTACCTCTAGACACTTGGTAAGATTCACTGTGACAGTGTCTGGTTCGTTTCTCAACATTCTAATACCGAGTACAGTGTTAATTTCAACAATCCTATCACTGATACTAGAAATACCAAGCTCCTTCCTCATGTTAAGAACTTTTGTAGATCTGGGACAGCCAAGAATAATCCTGAGAGCTTCTTTTTGCATTAACTCCAAGGGTCGGAGAGAACTTTCTCTAGCTAATATCAACATGGAAGCAGCATAATCAATTAAGGACCTAACATAGGCTATGTACATCATTCTCACGATTCTCACATTAGCACCATAGTTGGTGTTGTAGCCAGCAACAGGTTTAAGAGTATTTAGCCTAGCTTTGCATTTCTTGTTTAGTTGTGGTATAGTGGATTTGTTAAAGGGTACATCTACACCAAGAGATCTGTAAGTTTTAACGTAGCTAATGATTTCACCCTGCAAATACATGAGTGGGGGATGTCGTTTGCTTGTTAACATCTTTGTTTTAGAGGAAGATATTATGAGGCCTAGTCGATTACAAATTGCTTGAACTTCATTAAGAATGGTATTCATCTTCTTATGCCCTGTTGTATGGATCATGATATCATCAGCATAGCCTATAGCTACATGTTTAGGTGAGGCAGGTAGAGCATTTAGGAGAGCATTAATCAGAATATTAAATAGCATGGTACTAAGAACTCCTCCCTGCGGTGTACTTAAAGACATTTCTTTAGAATCACTTCTGAAGCCTTGGTAAAGGACAGAGGATACTCTATTTGACAGGTATCCTATTATCCAGCAGAGTAAGCTACCACCAATATTCATTTTGGCTAGTTCATGTAGTGTAACTGTTCTGTTCGCAATATCAAATGCAGATTTTAGATCAAGAAAAGTGGTAAAACTAGTAGAGGTGTGTGCAGTGAGAAAGGTGGAAATACAGTTCTGCACACTTTTACCTTTCATGAACCCATAGAGGTAGCTGGAAAGTTGATGTCTGATTCTGTAGTACAGTCTGTTAAGCATCATTCTTTCAAAAGTTTTACAAAGACAACTAGTTAAGGAGATCGGCCTAAATGTATCAGGCTGTTGGGGCTTAGGGATAGGCACAATGAGACTATTGGTCCAGGAAGTAGGAAGAATGCCCTCCAATGTAACTGAGATTATACAGTGCCAACAAAGGGTTATCAGGCACGTGCCTTAGAGTTCTGAGAATATCACAGGTTATACCATCCTCTCCAGGAGCAGTTGATCGACCTTTGGTTAATGCATTATCTAATTCATACTCGGTAAAGAGGCAATCACTCTCATCAATATTTTGGCTCATAAAATTAATCAGTTTCATCATTTCTTCAGAAGTACTCTCTAAATTTTTTCTAATATGAGATGGAAGGTTTTCATGCCTGGATGTTTTGGACCAGTCATTTATGAGGTCATTTGCTTTTTCAAGAGGAAAGGGATGAGCAACATTGCCAGTCTTTTTCCTGGTTATTTTATTTATACCTTTCCAAGCCAAACTCAAAGGGGTGGACCTATTTAATCCACTAACAAACTGTTCCCATTCCTGTTGCCTAAGTTCTTCCTTTCTATTCCTGGCATTTGTTAGTGCAGCTTGGAACGTTCTGAGCAGGTTTGGGGTTCTACATTCACGGTATGCTTTACCAATCCTCCTAGCTGCATGTGTTAGATTGCGTAGCGGTGGATCATTATAGTATTTACATTGGTTTTTATTGTTATTTATAGTGGAGGGTCTTTGTTTCCTATTCCTGCCCACTTGATCTGTGAGAACACTCTCAATAGTGGTAATTAAATAATCATTAAATTTTTGTGTGCCAATGGGCTCGTAATTCTTATACCATTGATCCAAGTGGTTAATAAAATTGTCTCTGTGTTCTGGTTTGAGAATAAGTTTCCTCCTTCTGTATTTAGCTCCTTGATTGCTGGAGATGTGATCAAGATTGACAGTTGTTAGTCTTGGGAAGTGATCAGATAGAAGATCATTAACTATGACAGAGTCATGCATCGTATATGATGTATTAAATCCAAGACACAGATCTAGTATGCCACCATATATGTGAGTAGGCTCAGTAGTGCCCACAATTCGAACATTATCATGCTCATTTAGCAATTTCACTAGTTTAGTTCGATTGGTGTTTGTTATAGACCCACCAATATTCTTATGTCTGGCATTAAAATCTCCAAGAATGATGGTAGGTTCACTATTGATGCGATCTGGTAAAGCATCAGGTCGAAGCTGGTTCGCTGGGCCATAGAGATAAAAAATGTTTATGGAAAAATCGCCTGCATATACTTTGACACCATGATACTGCATGTTAACTCGACTCTGCAAGGAAAGGAGTGAATGTGGCAAGTTCTTTCTGACATACATCACCCAACAGTTGGTTGACCTTAGGTTATAAGCTGCATATCCAGGCAAGTTTGGTGGAGGTGCTCCATCTTTCAATCTACATTCCTGCAAACAGATGACATCAATATTCTTGGTTGCACTAATATGATGTAAGTCAGGCAACCGCTTCCTGATGGAAGCAATGTTCCATGAAAAGATTTGTGATGTATCCATTGTAGTGAGTTATTACAATCTCTTGCTCACATGATGGTAAAACTATTATGCTTTGACTACAGTGTGCAGACACTTAAGAGCAAATAGCATAGTTTGTACGTCTTTATCTTCAGGACCTTTATTTTTAAGCATTTTTCGGCATCTTGACAGACAGTTAAAAGGCAAGTTTTGAAGGCAAGAGTCATGGGCTTCTTTCTCAAAAATTGCTGAAACTGAACGGGGATTGCTGCACTTTTGACATCACCATGCTCAAGAGCATCATCCTGATTACATATATTTATTAAACTTGTCAGGATCTGTTCAAGATGCTCAATTTTTTTCTGGAAATTTGTTATACTATGAGGAAGGTCAGGCGAAACCAATGCCTCTCCGGAGGATGGCACTTCTGGGTTAGTGCTTTCTTTAACACCTATCACCTTAACAGGTACCAAAGTTACATTAGTGTTCTCTGTTTCATCATTCATTGCAGGTAGGTCCTATGCACCTGACTCAGGTAAACTCCAGGTCATCTCCAATTTCCAGGGGGGTTACCTGTGTGGTGTCCGTCTGACTGTTGTAGTTGTGTGTATTGGGAGAAATGACATATTCAGGTGTAGCCATAGGTATCTGTAGTGGCAGACCAGTAGTTCCAAATGTGCTAGCAGGGATGGCTAGCTCCTCCACAGCTGGTGTGTGTAATGGCATTCTGGTATCACCAGAATCTTTTGCAGTGAGGTGGGGTTCTTGCACACTTTGCAGATGTTCAGTCTCAGATCTGGCTGTGGTAGACTGGATGGCCTCATCCTCAGTTACCATTAAAGGACTGTTATCAGGTTTACATCGAAGGTTGTTTGGGTTCTGACTGCAGTCCTTGTGGGAAACTGTAACACCAACTTCTTTACAGTTAATACACTTAAATTTTTGGCTGTCAGGGCCTACTGTGCATTCTCTAGTGGAATGTTTCCCAGCACACTTACCACACCAAGAATGTAGTATTCCACAGTCTACTGCAACATGGCCATAGTGCTGGCATTTGTAACACCTACGTTTAGGGGGTAGGTACGCTTCGATGTTTAGGAAACGTAAACCATGCACCCAGATATTCTGGGGGAGGGGCACAGGACCCACCCAACTGGCAATAATTTGGGATTTTCCTTTAAGTCTTTTAGGCTTGATGATATGCTCACTGAGAGTCAGATGGGATGGGTCCATGTAGAGAGGGTATCCAAAGATTATGATACTGACCCATTTTTTAAAGTGGTGAGTTTCTGATGGAGGTCGGAGTAGCTTAATACCCCCATAAGGTGTACTAAGTAGATCATTGATCAGTTCTGCATTCTGTTCCACAAACACAAAGTTTTGTGTGTTTTTCCTAAATTGGATCCTTGAGTTAGGATGCTTGTTTACAGCTTCCATTAGCCATGCACACTTAGCAGGCAGCAGGGTGTTGTCAGGGAAGTTCAGCTTAACACATTCTTCCTTTGAAGAAAGACTTCTTGCAGCCTCTGTGCACCAAGGACGTTTAGTGTCACATTGTGTACGAGTCAAGTGAGTCTGACTACGTCGACGCTCTAGCCCTTTCTCACTTTTTCTCTTTTGTTTACTTTTAAAGGTCTGGAAGCTATCATCATTTCCATCACCTGCAGAAATAGGCTCCTCTATGACAGTTGCCATGTTTGCCAGTGATGATATCTGGTGTAATAAAATAGATCATATGACACAAGTGTTCAAGTTCAATGAACACTTCCAATTATACTTAACCCAGATTACTACTACCTAATATGATACACACCTTACTAAAAATACATTCAGAGACTTCTTGTATGTGTGTTAATAATATGGTACATATAATGATATAATGGATGGTACAGGCGAGGTGGTCTTACACCTTATCACTAATTACAAAGATGAGAAGTGAGAGAGAGAGAGAGAGAGAGAGAGAGAGAGAGAGAGAGAGAGAGAGAGAGAGAGAGAGAGAGAGAGAGAGAGAGAGAGAGAGAGAGAGAGAGACAAAAGTAGGTAATATTGAGCATAAAATTAGAATTCTGACATATCACATTAAACAAGAGGTTCAAATTCAATGATAACTTCCACTTGAGTTAGTTCAGGCTACTGCCACCTAAGGTACCTCACTGAAATAATAATATAGCAGACATCACAATGAATGCTGAAGACAACCTCTTACCCCAACCATAGATTGTAAACAATATTACTAAAAAAAACGAAAAAAAAAAAAAAAAAAACTAGGTAATGTTACAATGACAATGAGATAAATCACTCTGGTCGACTTCCTTGGTCCATCCTGGGTAACTCACACGTTACTATGTTATACATGTATGCAAGCATAAGTGTGCAGCTGTAGATAGATGAACCAGTACCTAAACAATATCACTTACACACGCGTTACTATGTATGACAAGTGTTACCAAGTACACCAAGTGTACACTTTATCACTTAGAATACACTTGTGTTGATGTAAATATAGGTGAGAGTGGTACACCGCTGGCCGTAATAAACACACTCTCAACTTCTCAAGGTCACACACTAGGCCCAGCTTCTGGAGAGGTACCAGCATTTTAGTTTAATGTGTTTATTATGTGTCAGTGCATGTCTGCAGTCATCAAATTGGTGTATCAGAAGTTAAACACTACAATCAAGTTGATCAAATAGTCTAAAACAATTTACACAATGTATAACTAGAAGTATAATGATTGCAAATTGTTACTATTACAATTTTAACTAGGCGCTAAACCCACTAGATGAGATGGCAAGGAACATAGATGTTAACAGGCTGACTCTTGCTTAACACAGTTTAAAGATAACCGAATTACTCAAGAGAGAAAGTATTCATGAAACTGAACATTATGCAGGAGTAAGCTTGTTCACAGTAAAAATACAAAGCATAAGTTACACACTCACACCACAGATGAACACTGCAATTTGAAATATTACTGGGAATTTAGCAGTAAAGTTTCAGTCTGAACGAGAAAATGTATTAGAAAACACAACAATGACACTAGGACAAGCAACTTTATTAGAGGGGGATGTGTGGGTTACTGTGGGTTTCTGTGGGGGTGGGGTTTGTGCTGAGGGGGATGGGGCAAGGGGTACTCTGAGTGGGTTTTGGGTTAGGTCATTTGATTGCTTTGGATTTGCCATGGTTGTGTTCCTTCTGTGGGTGGTACTGGAGGGGGTTATGTTTGTTCTTCCACTTTTGCCTGATTTCTCTTGCTCTCCACCTTCCTTGCCTCCCATTCCTCCTCGTGACGTTGCACCCTCTCTTTCAGTGTCATCCTTTCTTCTTTTGTTCTGTCTCGGTCAAGATACACACTCAGGAATGTCTAAATGTCCCTTAGCCACACTTTCTCCTGCAGGATCCGGTTTTGAGCTGACTCTGCCATGAAAATCACTTTGACTGGACGCTTTTTACCCCTTGCAAACCACCCAATTCTCCAAAAATTTGTCAGCTGGGTCATGTTGTCCTCTCCTATTGCTTTCATGATGCTTTCAATCATTTTTTTCTCCTCCTGTTTCTTTGCCTTGTAAGTTTCCCCATCTACTTCTTGCAGCCCATGGACAAAAATGACCCTCTCCCTTTCATCCTCCCACTGTGCTTTCCTGAGCATCCTCTGATTCAAATTAGTTCCTGCCATTGACACGTTGCTTCTTACTGTCTCTTCCCTATCCGGTGTCCCTGTGCTTATCTGTTCCTGGACATGGCAGATGTCTGTTAGAGCCTCCGTGTATGGTTTAGCTCCTTCATTGACTTTAGTCCCCTCATTAGTTCTTGCTGTTCTCCCTGCCTTTTCCCAGGCCCCCCTTGGATCTGATGGAGTCATCGCGTACAGTATATCTTCTTTGTCCCCTACTGTCCCCTCATTGGTGACTGATGTAGTAGCTCTTGGTGTCATGGCTGTACTGTCCTTTGGTTCTTTAGGCTGTTTCAGACTCTTTAGTTCTTCTACTAAGCACTGTATCTTAGCTTCAGCTGCTGTGATATGTAATATCATTTACTGCTCTCCTCAGCTATTTTCTCTTCCATTTTCTTGCTGATCTCTTCCAGCCTCTTGCCCCACTCCTCTCTTCGTGTGAGCTCTGCCTCCCAGTCCTCTCTCCCAGGTCCACCACTCACTTCATCCACCATTCCTCTGGTTCTCCGTCCAGGTTTTTGGTGTCCCATGTTTCTTTTTCACAGGAGGAAGAGCTTATGCCAAGAGTGCTGTGGGGAGGGAGGGGTGTGTTTGTTGTGGGGAGGGAGGGGTGTTTGTTGTGGGGAGGGAGGGGGGTTTTTATTGTGGGGAGAAGGGAGGAGGAGACAGGGAGGGGAAAAAAGATAGTGAGCTGGAGGGGGACAGCAGCAGGGGGAAGATTGATGGAGGGGAAGACTAAGGGGACAGGGGAAAGAGCAATGGAGGGGAGGGGAGTAGAAGGAGTAGGGAGGATGAGAAGGAAGATGAAGAGGGAAAGTGGGATAAAGAGAGATAGGGAGTGTGGTTGAGTGTGAGTTAGAGAGAGAGGGGGGAAGGGAGAGTCAGAGTGTGTGGAGCATGTGAGTTGGTGAAGATCAGCCTTTAGTGTGCTTGCAGGCCTAGGAGGCGAGGGGTGAGGGAGGAGGAGAAGGAACAGGAGGTGAGGGGGGAGATGGAGGAGGTATAGGAGGAGGATGATAGAGAGAGACAGAGAGTGTGATTGAGTGTGAGCTAGAGGGTTAGAGAAAGAGGAGGAGGAGAATAGAGAAAGAGAGATAGAGAGTGTGATTGAGTGTAAGTTAGAGAGAGAGAGAGAGAGAGAGAGAGAGAGAGAGAGAGAGGGAGGGGAGTGTTAGAGTGTGTGGGGCATGTGGGCTGGGTAGTGTTCTTGCAGGCCTAGGAGGCGAGGGGAGAGGGAGGGGGAGAATGGAGTGTAGGTGGGGGGAAGATGGAGGAGGTCTAGGAGGGGGGGGAGCAGGAGGTGGAGCAGGAGGAGGAAGGGAGGGAAAGAGAGAGGTAGTGGAGGTAGGTAGTGAGGAAGGGAGGGAAAGAGAGAGGTAGTGGAGGTAGGTAGGGAGGAAGGGAGGGGAGGTGAGGGGGAAGATGGAGGATGTATAGGAAGAGGAGGAGCAGGGGGAGGAAGGGAGAGAGAGAGAGAAAGAGGGCGGGCGGGAAAGAGAGAGGTAGGGAAGGTAGGGAGGGAGGAAGGGAGGGGAGGTGAGGGGGAAGATGGAGGCTGTATAGGAAGAGGAGGAGCAGGGGGAGGAAGGGAGGGAGAGAGAGAGGGAGGGAGGGAAAGAGAGAGGGAGGGAGGGAAAGAGAGAGGTAGGGGAGGTACAAGGAGAGTGTGAACTGTGGGTGTATGTGGGTATATGTGGGTATGTGTGGGTATGAGTGGGTATGTTAGACGTGTCCGTTATGGTAGGGTGTGTGTGTGTTTGCGTGTGTGCGTTACTATCCTGCCAGCCGAGTCAAGCGAGGGGAGAGGGAGGAGGAGAGGGAGGGATAATCTCGCTGCCAGGCTTTTGGGCCTATCCTAGACTGTCCACGAAAAGAAACAACTCTATTCAATGCAAGAACTATACATGCCAGATAGAGAACATCCTATACAAGTGGTAAATACCAGGGATTATATCATCAGTACTCCTCCTCACAGGACTCAAAGAATGACTCTCCCACAGAGGGTCCGTCGTTTTATACATAAAGATGATTACCCTCGACCCATGATATTGAGCAACCTCCCTGATGAAGAAGATTGGGTAGCACCAGAACCCTTCTATGTATACTAAGAAAGCCATCGCCCCCAATTAGGGAGACATCTTATATAACAACCTAATGTAAAAATTATGCTATTTACCATGGCTGGACACCACCTGTAAGAGGCCATTGTCACGGAATTCTATAAACTGGCCAGAAAATTATTGCCTTCATTGTCGCATAAATATCCGTTGTGCAATCGAAAAAAAAAAAAATTGCAACTTGTATAATTACTACCAATTCAGAGTCATGTACTTATATTCTGTTATATCTATGTGACTCTGATGGGTTAGCATTATACCCCTTAAAGAATATCTTATCATTTCACGTACACTTTTTAAATTACACCAAAGTGTACCTCTCTCCCCCCTCCCACCCTTTTCCAATATTTCCATCCTTACCCATCCTTCTTCCTTCCCCATCTTACCAAAGCTCTGGTCATAAGAAGAAGAAGAAGAAGACTGTCCACGTGCATGCTACTATGTACCGAGACAACATGTACCGGGAATACCCTGCCTATGCCTTTGCACGTACTCGTGCATACCTGGAGCTGTACTTACTAAGTAAACACCTGTGCACCTACTCGTGTATACCTGGAGCTGTACTTACTTGCTGAATAAATGTCTGTGTACCTACACGTGTTTACCTGGAGTTATACTTAATGAATAAACAATGTTAGTGTTAATTGTCCAACCTTACTGCCTGCACGTGCACTACAGTGCCTCTGGTCCCCACCTTTGTTCCCCTTCCCCAGTTCTACTCCTCTGTCAGTGATTAGTGCCCTAGGTATGATATTCAGCCCTCCAGAGCAGGGTTTGACCCTCAGCTATATAAAGGGCCAATACCCCAGCAACTACAAAAAGGCTACACGCTACGTCTGGCAGGCCTGCACTGCTCCGTTCATGCGCTGTACGATGCTTCCCGTTCCGGCATCTCTTCTATTTCTTCTTCACTGTATTCACTAAACACTGTATTCACTAACTCCTCTATCACTGTAGGCACAATACACTGGAGTCACTAACTCAACTACCGTTTTCTTTTATCTCCCTGGCTTGAGTCACACTTATTCTGTTTGAATTTTGGTATTGGGATGTGGCAATACCACCTATACCAACACTAGGCCTATGGCCATTCCACTCTCTCTTGGCACTGATTCAAATTGTTTTCATGTGTCTGTATCCTTCACCTCCCTTTTCTGATTGGCACAGATCGTGTATCACTTCTCGTTTTGTTCAATGACACTGTCAACTTCCGATGACCATGGCAGTGGCTTTGATCGCCCACTAACTACTAAAGATTCACGAGCGAAAACGAGCTGTTGCTCCCGTGCGGTTTTGTGGGTGTATGCGTGAGTGTGTGTGTGTGTGTTTGCGTTAGCTGTGTCTATGGATATGTGTTAATATATGAGTGTGAGTGTATATGAAATACTGCGATTAAATTGGTGAGTTCTATTGCGTGTCCGTTTGTCTGAGTATCTGTATGTGTACACTTGTGTGTGCACACACCCAGTTGCACTCAGTTGTGGTTGCAGGGGTCGAGGCATAGTGTGTGTGTGTGTGTGTGTGTGTGTGTGTGTGTGTGTGTGTGTGTGTTTGTGTGTGTGTACTCACCTAATTGTGGTTGCAGGGGTCGAGACTCAGCTCCTGGTCCCGCCTCTTTACTGACCGCTACTAGGTTCCCTCTCTCCCTTTATCATACCTTGTCTTAAAACATTGTACATTCCTGCCTCCACTACATCGCTTTCCAGACTATTCCACTTCCTAACTACTCTATGACTGAAGAAATACTTCCTAACATCCCTTTGACTCAACTGAGTCTTCAGCTTACAATTGTGACCCCTTATTTATGAGTCCCATCTCTGGAACATCCTGTCTCTGTCCACCTTGTCTATTCCACGCAGTATTTTGCATGTCGTTAGAATGTCTTCCCTGACCCTCCTGTCCTCCAGTGTTGTCAGACCGATTTCCCTTAACCTTTCTTATTAGGAACATTCTCTTTAGCTCTGCAACTAGCCTTGTTGCAAACCTTTGCACTTTCTCTAATTTCTTGACGTGTTTGACCAGGTATGGGTTCCAAACTGGTGCTGCGTAATCCAGTATGGGCCTTACGTACACAGTGTATAAAGTCTTGAACGATTCCTTACTGAGGTACCGGAAGGCCATTCTCAGGTTTGCCAAGCGCCCATATACCGCAGCAGTAATATGGTTAATGAGTGCTTCTGGCGATGTACTCGGTATTATACTCACTCCTAGGTCTTTCTCCTTGAGTGAGGTTTGCAGCCTTTGGTCTCCTAGCCAATACTCTGTCTGCAGTCTTCTTTGCCCTCCTCCGATCTTCATGACTTTGCATTTGGCGGGGTTAAATTCTAGGAGCCGGTTTCTGGACCAAGCATCCAGCCTGTTCAGGTCTCTTTGTAGACCTGTCTGGTGTGTGTGTGTGTGTGTGTGTGTGTGTGTATGTGTGTGTGTGTGTGTGTGTGTGTGTGTGTGTGTGTGTACTCACCTAGTTGTACTCACCTAGTTGAGGTTGCAGGGTTCGAGACCAAGCTCCTGGCCCCGCCTCTTCACTGGTAGCTACTAGGTCACTCTCCCTGCACCGTGAGCTTTATCATATCTCTGCTTAAAGCTATGTATGGATCATGCCTCCACTACATCGCTTTCCAAACTATTCCACTTCCTGACCACTCTGTGGCTGAAGAAATACTTTCTAACATCCCTGTGATTCATCTGTCTTCAACTTCCAACTGTGTCCCCTTGTTGCTGTGTCCCATCTCTGGAACATCCTGACTTTGTCCACCTTGTCAATTCCTCTCAGTATTTTGTATGTCTTTATCATGTCCCCCCTATCTCTCCTGCCCTCCAGTGTCGTCAGGTTGATTTCCCTTAACCTCTCTTCGTAGGACATACCTCTTAGCTCTGGAACTAGTCTTGTTGCAAACCTTTGCACTTTCTCTAGTTTCTTTACGTGCTTGGCTAGGTGTGGGTTCCAAACTGGTGCCGCATACTCCAAAATGGGCCTAACGTGCACGGTTTACAGGGTCCTCAACGATTCCTTATTAAGATGTCGGAATGCTGTTCTGAGGTTTGCTAGGCGCCCATATGCTGCAGCAGTTATTTGGTTGATGTGCGCTTCAGGAGATGTGCCTGGTGTTATACTCACCCCAAGATCTTTTTCCTTGAGTGAGGTTTGTAGTCTCTGGCCCCCTAGACTGTACTCCGTCTGCTGTGTTCTTTGCCCTTCCCCAATCTTCATGACTTTGCACTTGGTGGGGTTGAACTCCAGGAGCCAATTACTGGACCAGGTCTGCAGCCTGTCCAGATCCCTTTGTAGTTCTGCCTGGTCTTCGACCGAATGAATTCTTCTCATCAACTTCATGTCATCTGCAAACAGGGACACCTCGGAGTCTATTCCTTCCGTCATGTCGTTCACAAATACCAGAAACAGCACTGGTCCTAGGACTGACCCCTGTGGGACCCCGCTGGTCACAGGTGCCCACTCTGACACCTCACCACGTACCATGACTCGCTGCTGTCTTCCTCACAAGTATTCCCTGATCCATTGTAGTGCCTTCCCTGTTATCCCTGCTTGATCCTCCAGTTTTTGCACTAATCTCTTGTGTGGAACTCAGTCAAACGCCTTCCTGCGTGTGTGTGTGTGTGTGTGTGTGTGTGTGTGTGTGTGTGTGTGTGTGTGTGTGTGTGTGTGTGTGTGTGTGTGTGTGTGTGTGTGTGTGTGTGTGTGTGTGTGTGTGTCTGCGTTAGCTGTGTCTATGGATTTACGTGTTAATATATGAGAGTGAGTGTACGTGAGATACTATGATTATATTGGTATGTTTCTATTGTGTGTCCGTTAGTCTGAGTATGCGTATGTGTGCACGTGTGTGCACTCAACCGGTTGTACTCAGTTGTGGTTGCAGGTTTCGAGTCACAGCTCCTGGTCCTGCCTCTTTTTAAAACTATGAATGGATCCTGCCTCCACTGCCTCACTTCCTGACTATTCCACTTCTTGATAACTTTGTGACTGAAGAAATACTTAATAACATCCTTATGATTCATCTGGGTCTTCAGCTTCTAACTGTGACTCCTTGTTTCTGTGTCCCATCTCTACAACATCCTGTCTCTGTCCACCTTGTAGATTCCTTTCAGTATTTTATATGTCGTTATCATATCCCCCTATCTCTCCTGTCATCTAGTGTAGTCAGGTCAATTTTCCTTAACCTCTCCTCGTGGGACATACCCCTTAGCTCCGGGACTAGTCTTGTTGCAAACCTTTGCACTTTCTCTAGTTTCCGTGCATGCTTGGCAAGGTGTTTGTTCCAAATTGGTGCTGCATACTCCAATACGTGCCCTGTACAGGGTCATGAACGATTCCTTATTATGATGTCGGAATGCTGTTCATAGGTTTGCTAGGCACCCATATCCTGCAGCAATTATTTGGTTGATGTGCGCCTCAGGAGATGTACCTGGTGTTATACTCACCCCAACATCCTTTTCCTTGAGTTAGGTTTGTAGTCTCTGGCCCCGCAGACTGTACTCCGTCTGCGGTCTTCTTTGCCCTTCCCAATCTTCATGACTTTTCACTTGGAGGGGTACAACTCCAGGAGCCAGTTGCTGGACCAGATCTACAGCCTATCAAGATCTCTTTGAAGTTATCCCTGATCCTCGTTCGACTGAATTCTTCTCATCAACTTCTCATCATCTCCAAATAGGGACACTTCGTTGTCCATTCCTTTCGTTATATAGTTCACAAATACCAGAAACAGCACTGGTCCTAGGGCTGACCCTTGAGGAACTCGGCTTGGTACAGGCGCCTACTCTGACACCTCGCTATGTACCATGAATCGCTGTTGTCTTCCTTGTAGGTATTCTCTGACCCACTGCAGTGCCTTCCCTGATATCCCTGCCTGGTCCTCCAGCTTCTGCACTAATCTCTTGTGTTGAACTGTGTCAAGCGCCTTCTTACTGTCCAAGAAAATGCAATCTATCCACCCCTCTCCCTCTGTCTTGTTTTTCTGCTGTCACCCTGTCATAGAACTCCAGTAGGTTAGTAATACAGGATTTCCCATCCTTGAAACTATGCCGGTTGATAAGCCTTTTTCTTTCAAGGTGCTCCACCACTCTTCTCCTGATAATCTTCTAAATGACTTTGTGTACTATATACACGTGAGTGACACTGGTCTGCAGTTTACTGCTTTGTGTCTATCTCCGTTTTTTAAAAATTGGGACTCCATTTTCTGTCTTCCATACCTCAGGAAGTTGTCCAGTTTCAATGGACAACTACCTAACGATTGTTGTTAGTGGCACACAGCATCTCTGCTCCTATTTCTAAGGACACATGGAGTTGTTATCCGGTGCCACAGCCTTTGAGGTATCAAGTTCTAGTAGTAGCTTCTTCACCTATAATGTGGCAGTGTTTGTGTGTGTGTGTGTGTATGTGCATGTGTGTGTGTGTGTGTACTCACCTATTTGTACTCACCTATTTGTGGTTGCAGGGGTCGAGTCCTAGCTCCTGGCCCCGCCTCTTCACCGGTTGCTACTAGGCCCTCTCTCTCCCCACTCCATGAGCTTTATCAAACCTCGTCTTAAAACTATGTATGGTTCCTGCCTCCACTACGTCATTTTCTAGGCTATTCCACTGCCTTACAACTCTATGACTGAAGAAATACTTCCTACTATCTCTCTGACTCATTTGTGTCTTCAACTTCCAATTGTGGCCTCTTGTTTCTGTGTCCCCTCCCTGGAACATCCTGTCTTTGTCCACCTTGTCTATTCCACGCAGTATTTTATATGTCGTTATCATGTCTCCCCTGACCCTCCTGTCCTCCAGTGTGGTCAGGCCGATTTCCCTTAATCTTTCTTCATAGGACATTCCCCTTAGCTCTGGAACTAACCTTGTCGCAAACCTTTGTACTTTCTCTAGTTTCTTGACGTGCTTTATCAAGTGCGGGTTCCAAACAGGTGCTGCATACTCCAGTATGGGCCTGACATACACGGTGTACAGTGTCTTGAATGATTCCTTACTAAGGTATCGGAATGCTGTTCTCAGGTTTCCAGGCGCCCATATGCTGCAGCAGTTATCTGATTGATGTGTGCTTCCGGAGACATGCTCGGTGTTATACTCACCCCAAGATCTTTCTCCTTGAGTGAGGTTTGCAGTCTTTGGCCACCTAGCCTATACTCTGTCTGTGGTCTTCTGTGCCCTTCCCCTATCTTCATGACTTTGCATTTGGCAGGATTAAATTCGAGAAGCCATTTGCTGGACCAGGTGTCCAGTCTGTCCAGGTCTCTTTGAAGTCCTGCCTGGTCCTCATCAGATTTAATTCTCCTCATTAACTTCACATCATCTGCAAACAGGGACACTTCTGAATCTAACTCTTCCGTCATGTCGTTCACATATACCAAAAATAGCACTGGTCCTAGGACCGACCCCTGTGGGACCCCGCTCGTCACAGGTGCCCACTGTGATACATCATTACGTACCATGACTCGTTGTTGCCTCCCTGTCAGGTATTCTCTGATCCATTGCAGTGCCCTTCCTGTTATATGCGCCTGATGCTCTAGCTTCTGCACTAATCTCTTGTGAGGAACTGTGTCAAAGGCCTTCTTGCAGTCCAAGAAGATGCAATCAACCCACCCCTCTCTCTCTTGTCTTACTTCTGTAATTTTATCATAAAACTCCAGAAGGTTTGTGACACAGGATTTGCCTTCCGTGAATCCGTGCTGGTTGGCATTTATACTCCTGTTCCGTTCCAGGTGCTCCACCACTCTCCTCCTGATAATCTTCTCCATAATTTTGCATACTATACACGTCAATGACACAGGTCTATAGTTTAGTGCCTCTTTTCTGTCTCCTTTTTTAAAAATGGGAACTACATTTGCCGTCTTCCATACCTCAGGTAGTTGTCCAGTTTCCAGGGATGTGTTGAAGATTGTGGTAAGTGGCACGCACAACATATCTGCTCCCTCTCTAAGGACCCACGGGGAGATGTTGTCTGGTCCCATTGCCTTTGAGGTATCGATGTCCCTTAGCAGTTTCTTCACCTCCTCCTCATCTGTATGTATGTCGTCTAACACTTGTTGGTGTATTCCTTGCTGGTGTCCCCATCTGGTCTGTCCCCCCAGAATCCTTCCTGTCTCTACTGTAAATACTTCCTTAAATCTCGTGTTGAGCTCCTCACATACCTCTTGATCGTTTCTTGTGAGTTCTCCACCTTCTTTCCTCAGCCTTATCACCTGGTCCTTGACTGTTGTCTTCCTCCTGATGTGGCTATACAGCAGTTTCGGGCCAGATTTGACTTTCGATGCTATGTCGTTTTCATACTGTCGCTGGGCCTCCCTCCTTATCTGTGCATACTCGTTTCTGGCTCTTCTACTAATCTCCTTGTTTTCCTGGGTCCTATGCCTCCTGTACCTTTTCCATTCTCTGTTGCACTTAGTTTTTGCCTCCCTACACCTTCGGGTAAACCAAGGACTCGTTTTGGTCTTCCTATTATTTCCGTTTCCCTTGGGAACAAAACTTTCCTCTGCCTCCTTGCACTTTGTTGCCACATATTCCATCATCTCGTTTACTGATTTTCCTACCATTTCTCTGTCCCACTGAACCTCCTGCAGGAAGTTTCTCATACCTGTGTAGTCCCCCCTTTTATAGTTTGGCCTGTCCCCTTCAGTTCCTGTTACCTTCTCCACTTGTAACTCTACTATATAGTCAAAACTCAGAACCACATGATCGCTAGCTCCAAGGGGCCTCTCATAAGTGATGTCCTCAATGTCTGAACTGCTCAGGGTGAACACAAGATCCAGTCTTGCTGGCTCATCCTCCCCTCTCTCTCTGGTTGTGTCCCTGACATGTTGATGCATGAGGTTTTCAAGTACCACATCCATCATCTTGGCTCTCCATGTTTCGGGACCCCCATGTGGCTCCAGGTTTTCCCAGTCGATCTCCCTGTGGTTGAAATCGCCCATTACCAGTAACTTTGCTCTGCTCGAGTGAGCTCTTCTTGCCACCTCAGCCAGTGTGTCCACCATCACCCTGTTGTTTTCTTCGTACTCCTCTCTTGGCCTCCTGCAGTTCTGTGGTGGGTTATACATCAATCCAATGACTACTTTATGTTCTCCGGACTGAATTGTACCTACAATGTAGTCTCTTTCTCCAATCATGTCCATGCCTTCCATTTCCTCAAATCCCCATCGGTGTTTTATGAGCAGTGCAACCCCTCCTCCCCCTCTACTCCTTCTATCTTTCCTCAGGATCTGATATCCTGTTGGGAAGATTGTGTCTGTTATTGTCTCAGCGAGTTTTGTTTCTGTGACTGCTATGATGTCTGGGGATTTTTCACTGATTCTTTCATTCCACTCCTCATGTTTATTCATTATTCCATCTGCGTTTGTGTACCAAACCTTTAGTTTCTTTTCTATCATTGTGGTCATGCAAGAATATTGGGGTTGGGGGAGCGAGAGCCTTTGTGGGGGCCTATATGGGGCTGTGGTGTAGGTGGGGTTTGTGTTGATGGGGGTGGGGTCAGAATGCCCATAAGGGACAGCTGTTGGGGTGAGGTTTGTGATATGGGGATTGGTGTGTGTGTGTGTGTGTGTGTGTACTCACCTAGTTATACTCACCTAGTTGAGGTTGCGGGGGTCGAGTCCGAGCTCCTGGCCCCGCCTCTTCACTGATCGCTACTAGGTCACTCTCCCTGAGCCGTGAGCTTTATCATACCTCTGCTTAAAGCTAT